>NW_010264742.1:0-59623 GCF_000690775.1 Eurypyga helias
AGCGTGAGGCGTTCGCGCCGTGTAGAGCCCTTGAGGAAGGACTCGCAGCCGTCCCTCGCTTGCGTTAATCCGCCGCGGGAGTCAAGCGGGTGTTGCCTCCCTCGCTGTTGTGCCAAGGCTCGTCAGAGCTTGGTGAGGGCTCAGCAGGGCTCCCGCCGCTGCCGGGCTGGAGAGACCCCCTGAGCCAGCGAGGCACGCGCTCGCCTGGGTTCATCGCCTCAGCTTCGTTTAAGCTCTAGAGAAAGTGATCCTGTTAAGATGGTTGTGCTTCTGAAACTGGGAATGGGACTGGGCTGGAAATGTTGGAGCATCTGCCCCTTGGCCTTTAAACAGAAGCTCTGGATCAGGCTCTTCCCCTCATTTTGTCTCGTATTGCTTCAGTTGTGGAAGCTGCCCCAGTGATGTCCCTAAGAATATGGTTTTGTACGGCTTTCTCATGCTTTGCCCAAAGAGATGGTGATGGAGAGAGGCGTTAGGTTTAAGTCCTGTTTGAATTCCATGACTACGAAGGAAACGTTCTCATTGTCTCCAGAGCCCTTTGCCAAGGAATAAAAGTGCCTCCCTTGTACATCCCTTCCCTTCTCCTTGTTCTTGGGCCCATGTTAGCTGGTATTGACCAGGGCTGGGTGTTTACAGCTTACCAGTGCACAGCATGGTCTGGGACAGTATCTGCACGTGTAAATGCCGGGGTGTTGTCTCAGTTGTGTGTTCCAGAGGGAGGAGAAAGTTGTTCTTCATGATAACGAGGAAGAGGGTATTTTGGATTCAGCTGGTAGCTTTCCCAGCATTTGACTGCCAGCATATGTCAGATTTTCATCTATCCCTGTTTGCAAATGATTATCAGGGCTGTAACATCCTTCCTTTGAAGGGTAGTTCCCCAAAACCAAAAGGAAACGTGCAGTTTCAGACACTCTGCCATCTGTCTTGGACTCACAGTGACAAGTCATGAAAAGCCAGCCTGTAACAATCGCTTTTGGGTCCTGTTGCTTTAATTTATGCCCCAGTGAAAGAGACAAGAGTTATAACTTAACTATTTTAATAAATCTTACACAGTGCACGGTTATATTATTTTATCCTTCGTTCAATTACATTAATGTACAGTACATTAGAGCGTTGCCTGCAGGCAGTACAAATACAACAGATGCACAGCGCAGTCATATGGAAATTTTTAAAAGTGACTTCTGCAATAAGGTCTAACGATATATTTATTTTGCAAGATGCTCCTGGCTTTACAGACCTGTCATGTACGCTTCTGTCTTAACCCCAAGTAGCTATTATTCTGTGATTTGTTTTCCTTTATAGCCGCAGACAAGAATTGTGTCGGATTTCCAACCTCACCCGTTGTTTTTTATTTTCGCTTCAGAAACGATTTGGCCTCCTGCGCTTGTAACACCCCTGGTTTGCCAGTGTTTACACCTGCTGCCCATCTCCACCCTCATCCAGAGCCAGGGCTTCTCAGGAGGATCGTCCTCTTCATCCCTCCCTGACAAGGTGAGTGTCCTTTTGCGAATTCCAGCTGCTGTGGCGAGCCAGCTGTGACCAAAACCACGATCCTCCTCGGCAAGTCCCCTGCCTGCACCCTAATCCCGCTGCTGCTAGCAATGTCCTGTTTCAAGATTAAGAAATTGTATCATCCGTTAGAAATGGAGGAACAAAGCCAAACTTGAGAGGTGCATCCGTATAGCCGGGTGTTCCCCTGCCACAGCTGCGCAGCTTTTCCCATTCCATGTGCAAGGACAGGCCCAAGTGGTGCAGAAACTTGGGCACGTGCTCAGTCTTGAAAGGATGTGGGGACCATTCACATGGGTGTGCTTTTGTGGGGTCTGGGCCTGAATTCCCGTTCAACCCAAGGTCATGTGAGACTGAGAGAGGAAGACGGAGCCTGTGAGCAGTTCCTTAGATGTGTTTGCCATGCTGCATTCTTACCGAGCTGCTCTGTAAGTGAAACAGTGGGACAGATGCAGAGCGTGCCCAACTTGCTGTGGATGGGAAATCTACTCTGTGCTGGCTAGAGCTTTTAAAACTTTAAATTATTGATGCATAATTGCTTCATTATGTCTCTAGGGAAAGGGTTTTTTTCCTCATCCCTATTTATAGAGCGTACGAGGGAGGGGGCGTTTCACTGGATAGATATATCCATATGCACGTAACGTTAAGAAAAACAGGAAGTGAAGAACAACAGCCTCTACTAAATTAGATTATTTTTTTTCTTGTGGCCATTTATTTTCTATTAAAACAGCCTTTCCAAGTGTGCTTTTGTTTCTTGGATATTTAGGGAGCGTTTCAGATTGCTCTTTGCAATAAAAACGTGAAGGCGGGGACGAGCGGTGAGCACCCTGGGAAGGGCTTTAGGTGTGACTGGGTTGGGAGCAAACGGTAGGGGCTTATCTTCTCCTTGTCTGAGGCCGGGCTTTGGCAACACCGCAGCTTTCCGATACGGGATCAGTGCCGAGGTGAAGGGCTGCGCAGCCACCCCGCGCCCCGGCCGCTGCGTAAGCAGGGATGATCAGGCTGAGCTCACCTATCTGCAGATTCAAATCGCTTCAGTTGTCACTCGGATCCCACTCCTGCTTACGCAACGGAAGCCCGTTTCCACTGTTCAGCGCTCACTGGTGTATTTAAGGAAGCAGCCAGTCTTAGGTAACGCGTGTTGCAATTCAGGCTCGCCCAACGAGGGGACAGGAGGAGGACGGTGACTTGTCCCAGGGCCTTTGCTAGTGGGCTGCAGGGGGTATCTGCCACACAGAAGGACATGAAAAGTGGGGGAAAAGACTTATTTCCGTGGTGCAGACTCTAAGCATTCAGGCTGGCTTGCTGGGTGCCCTCTCGTCCCCAGCCACGCTGGTGAGGGCGTTGGGGGGAGGCACGGCCTTTTGAGAAAAGCTTTGCGGGGTCTTTTTTGCTTGAACCCAGCCACTGTCGTACGTTCAGACACGTGTGAATTCTGATCTGCTCTGATCGCATGCACATAAAATCTCAGTATAAAATATATAGTTATAAAAAAAAAATACTTCATGCAATATTAAAACACCTTTCCCAGTGGGACGTGGTCTTATTGTCTACCCTCATCACCAGTGTGCAAGAAAGTGTCGCTTTGATGGCAATTACACCGCGAAGTGTGGAGCACTGCTGCCTCTTGTCTGGACTGGGCATCATCGTTTTCATTCCCTTTTTCTGCACTACTACGACTAAGAGCTGAAATAAAGCAGATAGATTTTTTTTTTTTTTTAATTAGCAGAATCGATCCTTTCTTGGCGCCGCTTCATGATTTCTTGGAGCTCGGACTCCCCTCTGTTTTTCTAGAATGGAAACAAAAGAGGAAGTTTGAATTTTAAGTTGAAGCTGTGGTTGAATTACGAATGTAACGAATGCTGTAGGAGGAGAGCTAGTTTCAAAGGGATGAGTGACACTGGTAAGAAAGCGGGTTCGTTACTGGGCACACGATCTGCCTTACAGATCTGGGCCCTTTCGCCTTAAAGGGCTTCTCAGCATTTTTAGGTGGTGATTTTTTTTTTTGTTCTGTGGGTTGGTTTTGGGGTTTTTTTTTGTTTGTTTGTTTAAATTGTGTTTCTTAAACTGTCTGTTTCATGGGGCACCTGAGACTGCTGGTACAGGCCCCCACTCAGGTAGGAGTGCTCCAGAAAGCTGCTTACCTCCAGCTGGTTCTTCTCCACTGTGATTTTACTGTATACTCTGTTTCCCTCATCCCCACACGCTTTCTTCAACTCCTCCCTGTTGAGGGAGAAGAGCTGAGCTCCAGTGAGGATGCCAAGGTGTTCCACTGTCCTGGGAAGACACAAAACGAGGCGATGATAATTACGCTACGCGTGGTCTCTCACCAAAGGCGAGGAGTCGGAGATAAAAGGGCTCGGAACAGCCTCGCACAGCCCTGGCACCAGGACCGTGTTGCGTGCAAGGCCCTGGGGCTGTGCCAAGGCGGTGGCTGTTGCGTAACCCCAGCTCGTGGCGGGGATGATGAAAAAAAAAGGGTGAAGCCAGCTGGCACCCACCGTCTACCCAGCCCCACGGGTACTGCAGTGATTTCACTCCAGTTGCATCACATTTGGGAGCAATCCTGGAGCTCCTCTTAGCTCGCTGTGCAGAGTGTGAGGTGGAACGTGTAACCATGAACTGCCAGCAGCTTTTTGGTCCTTCCCTGGTGTCTGGGAAGATTTGCTAGCCATGGCTGAGGCTCTTCCTCAGATACACTTTACAACAGCTTCCCCAGAGACAGGCAGTCATCTGGAATTTGCATGTCAGGCTATGGGTTTAGTTAGTTAATTACTTTTCCCTAAGTTCAGCACTCTGGACTGGCTAACTGGGGCTGGACAAGCAGCGGTAGGACACTGCAGCAGGAGTTGTGTGAATAAGCAAGACCCTTCTGTTATTTGCAGCCAGTCATTAGGTCTTCTGCTGCACTGTAAGACGAAGTTTATTTGATAGTGTAGAAGAAAGAGAGGGAACGAGTCTGGGCTCTGAATGTCTGGTTGTATGGCCTGGATTTACTGTGGTTGAAATCTAATTCGCAACACAGGCTCTGTAAGTAAATGCAAGTGACTTGTAATCCACTTGAATGTTGGACGCTGGCCCCTACCCCACCCCTTTTTCAACCAAGGACCGACAGTTAAAGCCGTTCTTACTCTTTGCTGAATGACTTTGCCTCCAGCCAAGCTTTGACTTCTTCAGTGCTGGATTCGAAGGTGAGGGGCACAAAAACTTGCTGAGGTTTTTCCACTTTGAAATTCCTGTGAGGAGGCTGAATTTTATTGTTTGTGATCTTCTTGAGCAACTCATCGTTCAGCTCATCCATCTGATGAATAAGTTCTGGGGAAACAAGGCACAGGGTAGAGAATGAAATCAAGTCTTTGGTCTCAAGTTCAATTAAATTAATGTATTTGTGGGGAAATTGTAAAGAAGATCAGAATGTGGCTCAGCATTTTTATTAGCTCTGTAAATACACCAATTTAAGTGCTTACTTTTGTATTTCAATCCTAAAGAACAAGCTGAAGGGCTTTGTTAGAGCAACAGGTTGAGCGACAACATTTTGACCTTCAAACTTCCATCAGGAATGAATGTGCGAAGGGAGACGGCTGCAGGTTTGGAGGCTGGCAGACTGCTAAAGGGAGATGACCGCAGGTTTGGAGGCTGGCAGACTGCTGGAGCAGGCTGAGGGTGTCTCCCCTTTCCTCCCAAGCCAACACTCTTAATTTCCTTCAGCTTTTGGAACCTCGCTTGGCGCTCTGGGAGAAACCTCAATTTCTGCAGTTCTCCAGAATGATGGGGCAAAGGCATGGCACGAGAACTGCTAAATGCTCATCATCCACACAGTGACCGCCGAATCTAAAAAGCTGCTTAAGGGTTGCTTGCGGTGTGACTGTCCCCCAGGACAAGGGCAGGGCTTGCTACGAGCACTGCGTGTCGGAGGGTTTGGCCTCCTTTCTTCAGCAACATCCATTAGGGTAATTGGAGAGTCTTGGAACAGCTGCTGCTCTTCCTGGGAGAAAGGAAATTTCCGGTTCTGGTGTTGACCAGCTTTCATATAGCTCTGTTTTGTCTAGAAAAGTGCGTTCTCTCTCATGGTATATACGGACAGACTCTGAGCCGTCTCATTTAATAAGCATGTATTCCCCAGTCCATGTTTAACCGGGCAGGGATTGGCCTGGTGTGAAAAAGGAGAGCTCATATCTGCAGAGGCACCTGCTTTTAGCCAGCAGGAGCAAACCTACCTGTCAATCTGCCTGAAAATCCTTGTTCAGAAGCACCTACTGGGGTAAAGCATGTCATATTTGGCAAAATAACAGGAGGACGTTTTGATAACCTATCCTGTTCATCACACCTCGTTCAAAGGACAGGAAACCCTGCACCACCGACTGGCAGAAGTTTACTCAAGGATGTAAACCCTGATCTGTCAGGGTCTTTGCTTCCGCCGGTCCTGTCAGGTGGTGACGAGGGGTAGGGTCCCTTTTCTCTGATGTCTGGTGTTGCTGTTGTGTTCTTGCTTTAGTTTGTCACCTTCCTGTTTTTGAGTTACTTAGTTCCCTTTGGGCTACTGAAATAAGGAAATTGCCCTGCAAACCTAGCAGTGCGGGTGGGGAAAAAGCCTAGACCACGTGAGACAGCAGAGGTCAGGGAGGCCTGAGTAGCTGTGGGTGAGGTTCCCATCTTTCTGTGCCCCTGCCTTGCCGTCTGTTTTCTTCCCACTGCCCCTTTGCTGTTGCCTGATGTGGAAAGCCAATTGTGTGAGTCTTGGTTCTGAGCTGTAGCCTTGCTCCCTCTACTTTTCAGTCCTCTTGCTACTTCTAATAAGTAATCTGCGGACCCAAGTCCTCAGAGCTCCAGCGTTTGCCGTGCAGCTGAACAGCAGTGGCAGGAGGTGTGAACTGGGAGCGAGCAGTACGCATAGAACTCCAGTGACACACCATCTAGTGTCATTTTTCCATGAAACTCCTGAAGACTCTGGAGAATAACTCAGTGTTATTAACAGCTACGTGTCCGTGATGTTCCTATTATGTGGTGTTCTGTCATCCCAAACGGGCTCCTGCTTCCATGAGTCCATGGTAGCTGAAAGGGGATGAACCCTGGTTTTGTGGCCTTCGAGTGACAGCTTGCTACCAGTGTGTGCAGGGTGTGATAAGGGGGTGACAGAGCAGGGCTCCCAGACTGTCTCGTGCTCTGTGACCCTGCATAGCACGTGCAGGGTGAGAGAGTGAGGTGAATCTCCTGTTTGGCAGATCTGCTGGCTGGGATTTCTCTGAAACCCCTTGAAGAAACAGGCCAGACGGATGCTGCACATATGGCAGGAGACAAGAGCAAAGGAAATGGCCTCAAGTTGTGCCAGAAGAGGTTTAGATTGGATATTGGGAACAATTCCTTTCCAGAAAGGGCTGTCAGGCACTCGAACGGGCTGCCCAGGGAGGTGGTGGAGTCACCATCCCTGGAGGGATTTAAGAGATGGGTGGATGTGGTGGACTTGGCAGTGCTGGGCTGACGGTTGGACTCGATGATCTTAAAGGTCTTTTCCAACCAAAACAATCCTGTGATTCTATGAAGTGAGGGAAGAGGATTGACCTGAATGTGGGTGACTGCTTAGACAGACTTAGACGTGTTGGTGGGGAAAGGACACTCTCTTCTTGGGAGGAGGAGGGTTGAGGTGATCACCCTTTTGCCCTCCTTGCCCCAGGCTGCCTGGGAGCCTGTGGTGTCAGCGGTGAGCTCCTCAGAGCTGCTCTTGTTGGCTGTTGTGCTACCTGGAACTTCTCTGCACATCTCCAAACCCACCGTTGGTCTGTTGCTTATCACTGAAAGGGGCAGTGACTCCATGGGGGGAGCCTTTGGAGAGGGAACATGCCCTTGAGTAGCTCTGGTTACACGCAGACGGCAACCGAAATTGGACAGAGCATTATGGTGAGAAGGAGGGAAAACACCGGGACAGAGAGCGGGCAAAAGTGTGTGCTCACAGGAACCTTTCAACTGCGTCCTGAAATGCGAAGCCGCGGTGCCGAGCTCTCCGGCTGCCTGCGGCTGCCACGTGTGTTGTAAAAGGCACCTGGAGCGCGAGGTGGGACACGTACGTTCTTTGGCGTCCTGGGGAGAGTTGCGCGATAACATTTCGCTTCCCCATTTATCCCCCGCGTAGCTGGCAGGTAGCTTGTGAGTTGGGCTGGATGGCCCGTATCCCCTGGGGCTCAGGTCTCCTTTGTACCTCTGGTTAGACTAGGAGATAAGAATAGGAAAAAAAAAAAGGTGTAAGAATTTATTTTTTTGGCCATTTTTCATTTTCTTAAACTTTTTGCCTCCCACCCACGATGGCAAATTGAGGGACAAATTGCCACGTTCTCCCTGTGCTGATCTGGGGTCGCTCAGCTGAGGCTGATGTGCCCTCAAGTGGAGCTGCATGGGAAAAGCTAATTTTTGGGGTCTCATAGGAACGAGCGGAACCTCAGCCGAAGGTGGAAGGCTGCGTGAAGGCATTTATTCCCCTCGAGAACACATCACCCTCAGCACACGGAGGGGGCTGGTGTGTTAGGCTCGTTACTGCTGCTGGGGATGGCCGCTCCGCATGCGTGACTCTGCCCTTTGGCCTTTTGCTATGCGGAAATTACTACTTGTAGGACTTCCTCAGAGATAGAGAGCAAGGGAAGCAAAAGGATTTTTGTATGCTTTATATGTTTTCTCAGCAAACAGAAAGCCCATGTGAAGCTAAAGCATCGCTGCCGTAGTAACTGGATGGGGAGTTCCTGCTGCCAAGTGCCTGGAGCAGCCTGGAAAGAGGTTTTTGACATTTGTTTGATTAACCTTCTGTCCAGAGGCCTGCTGGCACACCTTATGCTTTGCCCAAGCTGTGAAATACCAAAGTGGGGAAGCAATTCCGTGCTTCCTTAGGGCACCTACAGCTTTCCAGCTCCCCATTTTTGCAGTGCAAGCTGCTTGAGAGCAATATTCACTTAACAACCGCTCAGAGGGTGTTTCCAGCCGCCTCCACTCCAGTAACTTGTTCCTGCTGCTGGGCTGAATTGGGTGAGGGAACTGACTGTCTTTAATTTACCCCCCAACACAAATTTCAGCATTTTCGTGGCAAAACGTGCTTTTAGGGCTGCGTTTGCTCTTCCACCCACCACTACACAGCCCTGGGAGCAGCAGGGTTTCGCAGCAGAGGAGGTGGTAAACCACAGGCTGAGAAGTACGTGGGTTTAGGGGGAAGGCGCTGGCAAAAGGGGGAACTCTTTGAAGCCACCAGCAGCTGTTTGGGGACACCCCAAGGTGACACTGTTTCTGTTGCAATGAGAAGGCACAGTGCGAGGCTTGGGGTGGGTGTCCCTTGGAGCTAGGATGGCTTAGCCTGTCGCGTGACCCTGCCTGCCAGGCGCTGTGCTCAGCATCTCAAAGTGGGAGAACCGCATGGGGCTGCTGCGTAGGCCTTGTGCGGGGAGAGGGAGGGTAAGAGTGGCAATGTATGAGAGTTTTATTGTAGGAGGCACCGGAATCTCCAGGATCCTGTTTTGTCTACTTGTGAGGGTTCATCCCAACTTCTGCACAGCATCCTAACAAATCCAGGGAAGTCTAATTACAGGATTATTCTTGGAAGCTGACTATGCCTGGCAGCCAGCTACCAGTTAAATATCACCTGACTACAGACCTGTTCGAGCTCTTCCAGTTTCACCACATCCAGGATGTTATAAGGGACGTAACCAGCCTGCCCGCTCCGGTTGAGCAACTTCCACCACTGTTTATTATCTTCCAACACCTGAGAGGGGGGGGAAAAAATTCCATTTGCTGGTGAGAACATCATATTTGTGGCATACACAAATGGCCCAGCGTGGAAATAAACCACACGATAATGTGGAGTTGACAGAACACCACCATCGAGGCCAGGAGCTGGCAAACACACCTCTTGGCTCATTCGCGATTCAGGACCCAAGCTTTCCTGAAAAGCGTTGGATCTTACCCTACCAATGAACAGGAGAGCGTCTTGGGGGGCAAACAGCCCTGGGGTGCGGAGGGGCTCCTGGTTTCTACTTAATTTGCCTGTTTATCCATATTTTTTTTTCCATTGGTGTCATTTTGCATGAAACAAAATAAACGAATTGAGAGTCGCTCCTGCCAGAGATGCCGGGGTGTTGTCACATAACTCGATGGCGTGTTACGTCATAACACATAATCACATCATAACCATGACGTGGTGGGGACGCTGCCCGCGGCTGAGAGATCTCCCACCGCGCCTGCCTCCCCACTCCTTTCGGCAGGCTGCTTTTTATCCCAAACTCATTTTTTACTTCGTTAGTTTGAAGTCATCTCCCCAGAACGGATGAGCTTCGCTGGCAAGACCCGCACACGCTGCTGGCTGCATCTTTGGGCAGATCTTTTCCTACAGTTAGTGTGCAGACCCGGTCATGTCCCACATTTTCCAGCTGCCACCTGTACGGCGGTCAGGGAAACGTTAGGAAAAAGGATGTTTTCATAGCAAATAACTCCTCTGCGGGGGGGCAGTTGCAATCATGATCGTAGGCCCAGCGCGTGGGTGGGCAGCATATTACTACAGTGACTTGTTTTCCTCCCTCCTGATTGCTAATTAAGATGTGAGTGATGTGTTTCAGCTGTGGGAATGAGCCCATGAGGTGTCAGCCTGCTCCGGCTCACAGGTGAAGCTTTAGATTTGAGCAAAGCTTCCTGTTAGCGCTCAGAAAAGCCCAAGAAGCAAAAGGAGTTGGCACTTGCCAGGTATCCTGGAATTTCTGTCGTGTTCCTGGAAAGGGGAGGAGGGCACACCTTTTCCCCGAGCACCTTCACGTACCTCCAGGATTTCATCCTTCAGCACGGAGAGTTCGTTGGCATTTCGTGCAGTGAAATCGTAGCGGATTTTGGCATATCTCTTCGGCGGAGCCATTCCTTGTGCCTCAAAATTCCTGCAGATTACAAACAAATGGAGTTTTAAGGGAGGCCCATCTGATAACTAGGGAAACAGAGGTTGGCAGGGGTGGTGAAGGCTCTGATCCAGTGCAGGTGGAGGGGTAACTGTGTTTGTGCTAGGAGGGGGCAGTGCCTCTTTACTACTTCATTTTGAGGAAGACTTCCACCCCTCATTTTAGTGAAACAACCTGTGATTGGGGCAAAAACCACCTGCTGTAGGGCTCTTTGGTTAGTGGCTTTATTGGGGGATGCGAGGCTGCTGCTTTCAGGGGGGGAGAAAAGACTTCTTTCCTGTCCTTTGCTGCAGCAAGGCCTGGGCAGCCTGACAAAGCCCAGAGAAAAGGCGCTGATTGCTCCTCCAGTGAAAACGAAGTGTGAAATGATCAGTGGACGTGGCTGCCCCATATGCCAGGGCAGGGAGAAGCAGGCACCAGCACCGGGGAAAAGGCTGTTGAAAACGAGCGTAGGGAGAACTGACTGGAAATCTGTGGGTTTTTTTCACCAGGCGATGAATGCTGAGCTACTGAAACGGAATTCTGCGGCTTTTCAGGAAAAGTGAGTTTGACTGTTTCTATTCTAAGACATTTTGGGGGGAAGAGGAATGTGTTTAAGTATTTTGCTTGGGAATTTCTGACCTGAGACTATATGGCTTTCAATGCTGAACCTGCTTTTCATTTGGAGAGGGAAAATAAACATGGATGATTGGAAAAAATGGTAAAAAAAAGTGGAATGAACGATTTCCTTTGACCCAGATTGGAAAAAATGGTAAAAAAAAGTGGAATGAAAGATTTCCTTTGACCCAAACTGAAATGGTTTATTTTTTCATAGTTTTTTTTTGCCTGGCTTAGGAAAATTTTGCAGAGCTCCTTTCTTTCTTCTCCAGTTAAGGTGGGCGTTGTGTTACGTTTTTAATTCCGAAAATGTCTGCAGTGTGGAGAAGCTGCCTTGCCTTGTTGTGCGAGGGCAGGTAGGAATTATTTGAACGCATTTTGTATGGATCTCTCTGCTTATGACTTGCGACCCGCACAGCTGCGTGAAGCAGAACAGTCCTGGGTGCCCTATTCCCAGTGGGCAGGTTCTCCTCCAGTTCATGCCAAGTTCTGTGAAGCCAGTGCTTCCAGCACTGCTGAAACTGTGGTCTGTAGCCTGATGTTTCTCCATTGCTGAGCTCTTGGGGTCGGTCGGTGATTTTAAACCTGCGATCTGGGGAAATTTAGCTCTTTGTGGATCTGCTTCTGAGGCATCTATATAGCCTGAGCGTGAAAAGCAAGCCCATTGTGCTCAGTTCACTTCACTGTCTTCACTAGGTAACTTATGGTGGTCTGAGAAAGGTCGAAAGCACTGGTTCTGGGGGTCGATGCCATGCCTGTGGCTGCGGTGCTGTCTGTATGGCTTGGTCTGGGACAACTCTGGGTCTCGTTATGTGCAATACATGTTAAGTCTGCAGCGGGGCAGAGCCCGGAGCAGCCTCTCAGTCTTGAGTCCAGCAGTCAAGAAAGGGAGTGGGTGGCCTTACCCAGCAGTGCCCTGAAGGCAGGGAGGAGGAGGAAAGCTGGGTTAGGTAGAAATGACTTCTGTAGCATTCCAGCAGGTAAATGAGTCACGAGGAACGTGGTGACAGCTGGGGGAGGTTGAGGCTGATGCGTACTTGGCATGCACCTAGGTTTTACACAAGTGACCTTGGCTGATTATTGTCGTGTTGCCTGGGGCTTTCGTGACACTTCTGCAGCCGAAAGCCCTGGTGTAAATAATAACACTGATGCATGGGTATTTTTGTTAATATAGGGTTGTTTGGTTAGAAAAGTAGCTCAAACTACCCTGAAAAAAGCAGGAAATCTGTGTGTCCCAGGTCTGGGATCCTGGCAAATGTGTGCACAGGCTTGGCTGGCAGGCTACTGGAAAGAAGGTGTCTAAGCACATTCGCAGTTCTAACGGCACTGAAGCAGATGCTAACTTTGATGTTTTCTAATTAAACGTTATCCGTAAGGAAAACTTGCTGTTGACAGTCTGAAAAGTAGGTAAAAAAGTACAACACTTGTCCCAGGGGAAATGAGATCCTCATCTACCCCTCTGAGTGCCCACACTGCAGTTAGACTGGGTGGTGTCTCAGGGAAATGGGCACCTTGGTAAAAAAGACTCGAGACTTCTATTTGTAGTTGCTGTGTGCTGACACTGGCAGGTGAAAATGATCCCTTACGTGTGTTATCTGCCAGTCACTGAAGAGGACTAAGATGTTCTCATGTAAACTAAGTTCTCCTTATTTCTCATAACCTCACTAAGAAAAATGGAATTGGAGAAGAGAATTTATCGTAATTCTTCACCTACACCTGTATCATTTTATGGCCCCATCAGGACTTCTGATGGGGTGAATGGGAAGAATAAGTTATTTTGCTGATATAATTGGACTTTAGGTATTTCACTGTGAATTTGAACTTTTCTTTGTAGTAGAAGAGCTTATAAATCTTTTGGATTAGAACACAAACCCATGAAAAACCAGGCTGGCTTGAAGGTTTTTTCCCAGTCTAGAGCTGGCTACAGCAAAGCGTGCGGTTAAGTGCTTGGTGGGTCTGGACTTCCAGTCTTTAAAGATTTAAAGTTCCTAACTTCGTGTCAAATCACTGCAAAGAGGAACATGGCAGGGAATTCATGTGCAGTTTGGGAAGAGTTTGTTGAAACTCAGATCTCGGGGAAAATTTCAGAGCCCGTGTAAACAATGAAATCCTCTAAATTTTGAATCAAAAGTACTTTCTTAAAAAAATTTTATACTGCTGAGGAGTTGGTGATAGAAAACTAGCAGCAGGGCAGAGGGTTTGGTTAAATTGTGAAAGAACCACCTTTCCCTTGGAAAGCAGCTGGAGGGGGGTGGCCTGGCTGGTTCTGGGTTGAGAACTGAACCTTCCAAGACCCCTGAGGAAAGGGCAAGAGGGTTTTTTTTCTCCCCATTTTCTGGATTTATCTCATTAAGAAGAGTTGTTTCAAGCCCCTGTCCCTTTCCTCTGGGGAGATGGGTGAGAGCAGAAACACATTCTCGTTTTATTCAGCCTCTAATAAATGTTTTTCCCTTCGGTTGTGTCTAAACGTCAAAGGAGGAGCTGCTGCCTCCGTTAGAAGGGTTTCACGCGGTGCTGCTGAGGTCAGGCTGCTCCTTGCCAGCACCGCGGCTTCTTGCGTGTGCTCGGATTCCTCCTCCAAGCAGGTTCTTCCCGTGCAGCCCGTGGTGAACGCGCGGAGAACACGCGCAGTATCTTTGGCACATGGCCTTAACATCACTTGGGGCTGATCGACTGGAAGTCAGTCAGTATTTCTGCCTTGTGTGGTGGAACGCACTTGTGACCCCTTTCCTGCCGGGGATTAAAAAGCAGGCAGCGTTTACGTGAATAATCCCTCACCTGATCGTTGAGTTCTCGTTACCAAACCTGAATTAATAACGGCAGGGAGTTATCTACCAGGATGCCAAACCACCCCGGTGTCAGGATACGTTGCAGCGGGCATTTAGGAGGTTGCGAGGTGGGAGGCGAGGCGCCGTGTCTGATACGTTACCTATTGACGTGCTGAGTTACGTTCTGTTTGAAGGCGTCCACCGCTTGTGTCTGATCGGCGGGCTGGCCGCGCTTGAGCGAGGAGTTACGGTAAGGATATCCGTTGGCTGATGAGAGCTGGAAAGGTGAAAGCGGCATCAGTGTTATCAGGAAAGGGAAAGCTGCATCAGGGAAAAGGGGAGTGGATGAATCACGGCCTGGCAGCTTTTGGTCACGATGAGGTGTGCACCAAAGAAAGGTTCCTTGGGCAAATCTGTGTCCGTGGAGCTCAGTTATGGTGTAGTATCCTATTTCCTGTTGATCAGGAGGCGAGGCTGGTTATTGCTGCCCTTTTCTGGCCTTGTTTTCTTTCCATGTTTAACTGGAGTGACCAGATCCAACTGAGTTTTGTGCCGACTCCTTGTTACACACCACTGCGAGCTCCACAGATCCATCTCTCACTCTGAGAAAGGGAGAGGGAAAGGGGAAAGGATGACTGGGGACCCAAGACTAACCTCTTCTTGCAAGTGTCCGATGTCTATTTCCCAGGGAGCTCCGCGGAAGATTTCCATGGGCGGTTCCCAGCCATTGCGGAATTTGGGGATGTAGGTGGGGATGTTTGCTTCTCGGGGCCATTCAGCTCTAGGACACGAAGTGGGGAATATGTGGTGAGGGTCACAAGGAACATGTCTCTGGGAGCATGTCAGGGAGAAGCAGGAGCATGAGGGCATCCTTGACCCTCAGACAGGGCTGTAAAATCAAACACCCCTCCTGCCTTTCCCAAGAGCTTTGGGATCCTGGTGAGGTGGTAGCTCTGTCCTCACCTGGATCTGGTCCACGTCTCTCCCAGGGAGTCCCAGAGGTTTATCTCTTTTGGTGTCAGGTGTCCCCTGAGGAAATCTGTGGTGTCTTTAGAAAGAAGCGGGCTGACGACAGACCTGGCAAGCTCAGGGCCACCACAGCTACTGACGATCTGGACGACACAGAAACGTGAGAGATTGTGCAGGAAATGTTCAAAATATCAAGCCAGCATACGCACAAAGGAACAGAAAGACACAAAAATCAGTGGCTCTGACCCTTTGGAGTCTCCATTCCTGCCTGCTCCAAGGGAAGCCAATGTTCCCTCCATGGTAGATACCTCTAAAACCAGGCTAATTCACATTAGACTTGCACTCCCGAAGTTCTCCTCTGTGCCTTCCTGAGGGTGAGGCCTCACAACACAGATGAACTGTTAATGGTTTGCTGTCACCTCAAAAGGATGCTGTATTCCCTCGGCATCCCCTCATTATCCTTGCACTGCATGATAGGACTTAATTGCAGATTTTCTTACGAAAGAGCAAATAGATAAATAAGGCATATGGTTCCTGACTTAGGCATAAAACAAGAGCCAGAGGGAAGCCTTCATGCCAAGGGATGGCCTGACTCCTGCGGGCAGCAGCTGATCTGCAGATCAGCTCAGCTCTATCCAGGAACATCAGCCTAAATCTTTGAAGAAGACCCTGATGTTCAGAGGAACACGAGAATTTTTCTATTGGAGTCAAAGCAAAAATTAGTTGTTGTTAGGGTTGGGATACATTGCAAGCTGGCACTTCAAAAAATGGAAAATCACTTGGTATTTGTGTCATTTCTGGCTTCTTTTTCAAGTTGGGATTTCTGCTTCTCATTTTCAGTGCAAATATTGGGACGTGTGCTTGAAGGTGAGATCGGGCAGATCCCCAGTGGGAACCACAGCTGGCTTACACTTTTGTTCACACTGAGGTCCTAATAGGGTGGAAAATTTCCTATTTGCTAGGGTTGGGGTATTCACTTCAAGCTAGAAATCAGATCAGGGTCAGAAACACTGGCCTTGTTGCTTCTAGTCTTCACCGAGAAAGCTGTAGCTGGTTGCGAGCGCTCCTCTACCTCTTCCCCGTAACCTCGCTGCCCGTGAGCACGAAAGCAACATTCCAAATAAAAAAGTGAGTTCACAGTGAAACCTGTGAACAAGGTTTACCAATTCCAGCGGCCCAAACAGGAAATGCACCAACTCTGAAGCGCTGGGGTTCTGGATGTGCTTTCTCAGTTTGGCCTGAAAAGAGAAAGGGAGCCCAGTTTAGCCCTAACCCGATTTTTGCCTTCTCTTTTGTGTGACATGGAGGGGTTGTTGCTGACTGGTATTTGCTGTAGTTAATAACACAGCCTGAAAAGTAAGGAAGCTTTCAACAGTTCACCTGAAATCCGGGAAGAAGAGCGAGTGAGTGATTGGGCAGTAAGAATCATTTGGTTTTAGAGTAAAAAAAGTAGATAAGGCAGGAGTGTATCTGTATTAAACAGAAAGAGGGAGATGGAGATGGGACATCAGGAAGGAATTCTTCCCGCAGAGGGTGGGAGCACTGGGACAGGTTCCCCGAGAAGCTGTGGATGCCCCATCCCTGGGAGTGTCCAAGGCCAGGCTGGATGAAGCTTGGAGCACCCTGGGCTATGGAAGGTGTCCCTGCCCGTGGCAGGGGCTGGGGCGGCTTTAAGTTGTGTGGGGTCCCCCCCCCCCACCCAACCCAGTCTGTGATTTTATCATCTGAAACAAGATCCAGGTATTGCAAGGCCCCTGCCTGCTCAGTCCCATCCTGCACTCGATGCTTCCAGTTTTGGTTTTAACAATGTGGCCCAAGAAACCTGCCCGAGCCTGACACAACGTTCTGGATGCTGAAGAATCTGGAGTTCACACCTTTGTCCCTTGGTAGTGCTTTCGGTTCAAATTCCAGGTGAATGCTTACTTCTATGATATGTGGGAATAAGCCCTGTCACTGCCCGGGACAACACCACCTTCTGTGTCTTACCAGGAGGTTAAAAGCCAGTTTGGTTTTCTGGAAGCAGTCAACGAACTCGGCCTCGCTTGGGGGTCTCGCTCGAAGAGTCAGCATGCCCTCTGTTAGAAAGTGGAGGGAAAGACACTTCCATCAGAGCCTCCCTGTCTTGCTGGCATGCAGAAGTCACAGCAATAATGGGTGTGGAGACTACAACTACTTAAAATGAAGGGTTCAAGAAAAGCCAAAAGCCTTTCTCTCTGTGGGAGGCTTCGCTGGGCTCTGTGTGCTCTGCAAGAGGGTCCTCGCAACCAGCAGCCCCTTCCAAACTGGTGTAGCTGCTGTTGGGTCCGTAGCCGTGCTGCTGCATCCACCTGGCCTTGCTGGGGTGTCAGCTGAGGTCCCCCCTCCGTGCCCCCGTGTTCCCCGTGTGCTGCACTCTACCTGCTGGCCCTTTCTTCTTGTTCTTCTTCCCTTTCTTCCTTTGGTTGAGCTGTTTGAATGCCTCTGCAGCCTTCTGAAGCTTGGCGACAAACACTTCGATGTCATCCAGGGTGCAGTTCAGGATTTGCTGTGAGGGCAGAAACGCAACAGAGCCCGGTGAAAGAGATCCCGGACTGCACGCAGCCGGGAAGCCCGAAACGCGGAGCATGCCGCTCTGTGCCTGCTCCGTTTCCTGGAAGAATGCACAGGAAGGGGGAATCCAGGCATGAAATTAAGCTGAATTTGTCACTTTTCAAACACAAAGCTGGGTCTGGTTGTGCGCTGTACTTGTCAACGTGACAAGTGACCCCTGCTAATGGATGTCTGGAAAACAACCCGGAGGCTGGGCTGTGGGCTGAGGAGGAGCAGAGCTCCCTCAGGGGATTTGTAACCCACCCAGTGATGAGCTTGGCTTCTGTTTGCCTTTGTGAGCTGTAGGCACCAGTTGAGCAACGACTAGATTATGCACAGTGTCTGCTCGTGGAGCGGCCCCTTGCTTCCTTCCTCTCCTTCTGCCCACTGTCCCCACACCATTGTTACCAACCGTTTCTTTTTCAATCTTCTGTGCTAAGATGGCTCGGGACTCTTCGTGGTCGTGGGAGCCGGAGCTTCGTCGTTCGTAGTCTGCAAACAAGGGAGGGAGAGAAAAATACGTTTGCTATCAGAGGTTGTAAACAGACTGCGTTAAACGCTGGGACCCCTGGGATGGTAACTCCTGGCTTGGTTGGTTATTCTGGGCTGTGAGAGCACCTCAGGGGATCACAAAGAGCAGGAGGTGATCAAAGCTGTCAATTAAATCTTCCATGGTTGCAGCACCTGCCCGCCAGCCCTGTGTCGATACGCTGCCTGGTGCCGAAGGCAAGCAGTGAGTGAATCGTGAAGAGCTGCCGGCTGCGGGCAGAGACCTGCCAGCCCTGGTCTCCAGGTGCTCCGAGTCACCGACTCCTTTGCCTTTGATGCATCTAAGCTGACTTGGGCTGCAGAGGAGCCGAAGAGCTACCGTGTGCATTGCAGAGCTCCACGTGTACGTAAAGCTGGAGTAGATTAACTCCCACCCTCGCTCCTAACCTCCACCTCTGCACAGGAGCCCGCCTTGGCCCAGAGGTACCAGTTTGACTAAACAGTAGTTGAGAGAGAAGAAATAAGACCTGGAAGTGAATACAACTGTCCCTGGCTAGGAAGCAGCGTGCCAGGAATTCTGCGTGACTGACGTTTAGGCAGGCCCGTACACAAATGGACGTTTTTTGTACAAACTTGTGTGCGTGCTCTCAAGTGATTTTAATAGGTATTTAGAAAAAAAAAAAAGTCTTCCCGCAATAAAAAAAAAAAGATCCCATGGGCAACTCCCAGCTCCCAGAAGCAGATGGTGGGGGAGTGATATTTCGGTGTGAACAATCGCTCGGGTGGCCTCTTGTGAAAAGAACAGCATGTCAGCTCAGTGAAATGGGGTTTGAAAGGGCCAGCCCAGCAGGATTTACCAAGTGGGAGAACTGGGGAGGCAGTTTTGGCAAAGGACTGTGAAAAACGTTACTCCATCCTTAAGCGGTGAGGTGATTAGTTTTGACAGGTTTTGTAGCAAAAGCAGTAAGGTGTGTCGCAAAGGAGAAGTGATCTCGGCAGACAGGCATCGTTCAAGGCTTTCTCCTGTCACCGGCTTTCGTGCCAGGCTCTGTGTTCTCAGACCCAGAAATCCTGTCTGGGTAAATGCCCTGCTCTGCTGATGTAAGCAGCGGACTTAAAGCTTTCTCCTGAGCATCCCAGGGAGGGCAGAGTTAAGGCTGTTTCATAAAAATCTGCTGTGCAGCAGAATGTAGATATTTATATATGGTCCAGTTCTGAACTACAGATTTTTGTTATGCAGAGCTGGACCTGGACCCGGCTGCCAGATCAGCTCCAGATCCCATCCCAGGGAAAGGAGGGTCGGTTTTTTTCTTTTCACCTGGTGTTTGGAGTTTCTTACTGTATCCTGATTACTTGTTTTCCTTTAACCTAGAAATTAATCCCAAGAGAAGGTGGTACAAGAGGCAGTGATAAAATAGGCTTGAATTTTTCTCATCTTCTTCATCAATTTGTGTTTTTATCAGAGAAGGAGCTTATTTCTGATACTTCTTTCTCCAAAGAGAAATACAGGTTTCTTCCAGCCAGCTCAGACAGGCTGAAGTCAGGATGGTTTTGGAATAAGATTTTAGATGAGCACGTGAGGGAGGTGAGCTCAGATCTGCATTTTCCCGCTCAACTCCAGGAGAATTCACACAAACCACTTGATTTCGAGGCTGAAACCTTGGCTCCTGGGAAGTCAGGAGGGCCAGGAATTTGCCTTTTGGACCAGGTCTGTTTTGTCTGTATGTTTTAAGACTGGTGCCTGGTCCCAGCTTCATGTGGTTGCTCAGTTTTATGTGGGGCTTTCACCTCTTTTGGGAATTTCAGGATCCCCAAAATACACATGTCATTACAAGTTGTTTCTAGGAGCTTTGGTTCATCAAGCTGTTGTTGAGCAGATGACGCCTACTGCTAGCCCAGTGAGTAGAAGTGTTGGCTGTTAGGCATTTATAAAGCACAGCTAGAGATAAAACAGAATGTTGTGCCTTCGGTGTGTGTCTGTGTTATATTCTGACGTGGTGAAAAACCACTGGGCTTCCCTGTGCCGCAGCAGGACGGGGCCCAAAATGACCGCAGGCCATTGCAGGAGGGTGAGCTGTCCCAGCTAACCAGTCCCCCACCCCCGGGACAGACCTGCTGAGAACTCCCAGTACCTGGATTGTGCTGGGAAGGGGGTGCCACCCGGTTCCTGTTCATCCCCGAGCCTCGCATGTCGTGCTGGATCGGGATGGGAGCTGGCCCTTGCGGCGGTGGGAGGATGGATTGTCTCTGCTTGATCTTTTCTTGGTTTGCTCTGCAAGGGAAGCAACGGAGAACAACCCCCTTAGCGGCTGCTGATCCTGTTTCTGAGGGACTGGTGTGCACCAGTGGAAATGGGGCTTTGTTTTAATCTTAAGGTACTCCCAGCTGTATCCTGCAGTACGTACTTGAGTGTCTGTGGCCGTATCTTCTTCCCCTGCTTGTGGTCTGCTAGGGCACTCTCTATGTCCTCGTGAACCATCTCCGCCTCAAAGATAAACCAGAGATGTGTTTAAGGGCTTTGCTTTGGAAAGGGTCGAGGGCTCTAAGTGGGCCAAGGCAGAAGGGGCTGGCAGAGAGCTAGGAGCGTGTTTTGTTCTGTTTCACATCGACAAGGAGGGCTCTGCTCACCTCCACCTCGTCACAGTTGAAGAAGTGGATGTCAGGTTTGTGCTGCTCCGAATCCTGACACACCAGGAGGAGGATGGAGGAATAGCGCATCTGATTCAGCACCGTCTGGCAGTGCTGGACTGTCAGCAGCGGGAAGTCCTCCAGCTCCTCCTGGAAGAGAAAGAGGAAGGGGTCAGGCAATGGAGAGCTATCGAACTGACAGGGAGCGATCCTGCGTATGAACTTCTGGGATTCCTGTGTGAGGAGAGCAACACGGCAGAGCTTGTGCGTCTTGGCAGTGCTTTGAAGAGCCCAGCAAACATAGTGTTGAGGTGTACAGAGGGGCAGTGGCTCGGGACTGTGGCGTAGGAGCAAGGGGGGTGGCAGAGGTGAGTTGTTGTTCCCCTCTGAGTCCTGAATATGGGGCCCAGCGTGAGGCTTCAGTAATTTGACCCTTGTTGCTCCCCATCGTCTTATTGCTCAGCTTTACCAGCACCAGTTTGCTTGTTTTGCATCCCAGCAGAGCACTGGGAGGAAAGGTGCTTTCTGTGAGGGGCTTAACCCTCACATTGTCTCCTTGGATGGCTTTGGGCTAATAATCTTTAGCTTCTCATTGCTAAAATCAGGGCAGCACCCTCTCTCTCCCTCTGCCTGGCTGCTCTTTCCCCTCGGATTAGGTGCCCTGTACATGCTTGACCTGTCAAAGTGGGGCTCTGTTCTCAGGCTGGGGATCCTATATGTTGTTTTAATGCAAGTAGCATCTCCTTCCCTCTCTGCTCGTGCTGTATGCAGATCTCTTTGGACCTGAAATTCCGTAGCACTCCCACAGAAAGCAGTTTTGCTGTCGGCCTGGAACGCAGCTCAGGGCATCTTTCACCTGGAGCCTCTGTGCTCTGGAGCCGTGAATAAATCACCCCGCACCTACCTACCCTTTGGGTTAGAGTCAGCCAACCCCTGCGTACCCAGGAGTGGGTTTTCATAGGGATTCGCCCTTCTTTGGGTTCCTTATCAATGGCCCTCCCAGAGGGAGAGGCACACGCAGCGTCCCACGCGTCAATCCGCGGGTCGCTCTCGCGGAGCCCTGGGTACCTGCGACTCGCAGTCCAGCAAGCGGATGGACTTGTCGTTCACTTGCAGCAGCATCTCCTGCGTCCAGATCTTCTCTTTCGAGTTGAGCAAGATGAGCTTTCGGATAGCATCATCCACCGTCACGATGGACTCGCTCTTGTCCATGACGAAGGTGGCCAAGTGCTGCAGTTGGGGGTGGAAAAAAAAAACAGGTGAAAGACATTTGATGGGGTGTGTACCATAAATCGGGGGTGAAACCGTCTGTAAAGGCTTGAGCTACGCTTTGTCTGGTTTTTTAGAGCACAGGCGTGAAAGAGTGGCTGCAGAAAGCGCACGTTCTGGTTGTTAGCACCAGCCTGTGGTGAAGGACGAGGGTTTCATAATGCAGCAAGGCTTTCCCTAACGAGTTTCACCACTTGCCTATTTACCTCGTCGTACGTCACAAATCCTGCAGCCTGGATGAATTGGGGTGTGTTTTAAGCAAGCCACGAACTGGGATGTGAAATCTGGGGAGGCTTGTTGTTGCCTCTAGTTCAGGGATGAGTTTTGACTGGCTTTTCTCCCTCTGATCCCTTGTCTTTGTGCCTTCTCCTAGTGATCAAATCTTTTTAGTGTTCAAGCAGTTTCTGGTGCTGTTTGCTACAGCGGTGTCATGTCAGAGGCAGGTATGGTGCAGAAAGGCAGCCTTAGTCCCAAAAGGCTTGCGAGCGAGAGCAACAAACCTCAAGAAGAGAAGGAGGAAAAAAGGGCTGGGGGAAAAGGTCTGTTCCCAGTAGCAGTCTCAATCCACAAGCTGATTAAAAACCCAATGGCTAGTACCCACTGTGTGCCTTGGAGGGCAATGGAGGAGGATGAGAGTTCCTTGGGAAGAATGTCCTTTTTTCCCTGTAAGAGCCCAGGGAGATGCAAAGCGGGAAGCAGGCTACAAGGCAGCAAAAGCTGACCCTGCTCCGGAACCAGGGAGGGGACCAGCACTCTGCTGCCATGGAAACTGGTTACGAAGGGCCTTTGGAGAGGTCGTGAATGTCGGGGTCCGATACAGACCAGATGGACCTGAGGAGGATCCATGTAGGTAGAGCATGGAGCCGTGGATGGTCGTGTCGAAGCACAGGCAAGAACTGTTGGTGCCGTCGGCTCCAGACAAGGTGGATGCAGGGAAAAGGCTGGCTTAAAGCACCCATAGCCCTGACAGGCAGAAAGGGCTGAGTTTAAACATGGTGGTCGCTGGTGGGGATTAGGGGTGGAGAGGGTTTGTGGTGACCAGTTTGTTGTTGGATAATTCACAAAGGCTGGAAAGAGCAGAAGATAAACACTGCAGCGTAAGACCCGACGCTGTGCTCGCAAAGCAAAGGTGTTGGGTGAGGTGTGTCTAAATAAAGCTCCTGGCAGGTATTTGAGCTGAAAACTGGGATTAGCCCCGCAATCAGCTATGAAGAACGTGCTCAGGTGTATGTCGCTGGAACTGCAAATACCTTCTCGTGCGCTGTTTTACAAAGTCAGTGTTATCTGTGCCGAGGTGACAAACCCTCACTTCTGAGCAGTGAAGGTTTATACCTGATGATGGGCATTCTTATCTGTTCTATTATTTTAACTGCCAGGTTTACAGTCTTCATAAATTCCTTTGTTGTTTACTGTTACGGAAGTTACTTCTCACGGAGGGGAAAGCTTGTCTAACTCAGTCATTAGAATATTGATTTCCATTTTCTTTAGATACTGGTGGACTGAGAGGGAGAGAAGCTCACTACTCTCTTTTTGTATATCTCATTAAACCCCCTTTTCATCCAGATGGATAGTCAAATATAGTACCTTTTGTAAGAATGGGCAATGACTCCGTCCACTGTTAAACTTTGATCAGTTTATAGATTATTTCAAAGGGTGTAAAATGCCTCTTGCAGGGAAACCTCTTCCTACCTTGCTGCCTGCCACTGAAATCCTTTTTGCCTTGGGCAAAGTTCAAGGTAGAGGCTCACAAATGCGTGGCATATGGCATAATTAATGAAGAATTCATGTACGTGTCACCGTTTAAAGTCCTTTCTCTGCTCCCGTGAGTGACGTTACTTGGTAGGCGTCATGGATGGGGATGGCTGGCAGAGCCACTGATGTGGCAGCTGGCCATCGGGCTGGTTTCTCGTATGGAATCTGGGGCCTCTTTCCAAACAAGCGTTTTTAAAGGTCTAAATTTCATTTTAAGCAACTGAACACCCTCCTTTCTTTCTACCTGTGTACTTAAGCTCTCTGCTGGACTGAGTTTTTAAACTGGAGAAGAGAGGGCCCTGTCTACTAAATACAGACCTCGCTGAGTGTTTTCCTGTCTCGCCTTGCCCAGTTCTCGGTGCTGAGCGGTCCAGCTGGCCTCAGCCAGGCACCTCAGTTCCTGTGGTGCGGAGCCCGCTGCGTTGAATTCCAGGAATCGCCGGGCCTGGGCCGGCCAGGCTGGCTCCTGTGTTTTTAATGTCTGTGACACTGGGAGATGAATCTGGCTTAGTGCCTGTCATGGTTGAAGGGTTTTGAATTACTCAAGGGGACGCAGTAGCTGAGGGAGAGCTGAGATAGTCACTCTGGTCTCTGCTGTTTGGGCAGGGGAGTTCCTGTAACCACCACGGGAGCCCTGTTTTTAACCTGTCTGCCCGTGCTGGCCAAGAAGGGTTTGAAGCACGAGGTGATGAGGGACGGCAGCTCCTACTATGCCTCTTCAGATGCAGAGGAGGAAGAGAGGACAACAGCTTCTCCCCTTCCTCTTTCCTCATACAGAATCTCACTTGTCTTTAATATCTTTTTTCCCCCCATTCTCTCCCTTACTACTCAACATTTTAATTTGCTGAATCTTGATTACTCAGAAGGGAAATAATTTTTTGATAAATGAGGGTTTCATATGCCACTTTCCATTTAAATTTAAAGCAGAAAAGATGTCCATATGTAATTAAACCAACTTCCCGTTCTTTAGTGATCGTTTTTGTCCTCCCTTCTCATCCCATCTGCAGGCTGTAACGGCAGAAAGTGTCCAGCTGAACGGCTGGTTCCTGCTGGCTCTACAGCAAGTCCCTGAGGCAGTGACTGCCTGGGCACGTGTCACACCTCGGAGCATGAGGACAGAGTTGCTGATCTGGTCCTTGATGTAGCCCAGCAAGGAAAAAGGGATGAGCCAGTAACTTCTGAGCTGTCAGCACATTGGAGGGGCAGAAGCAGTGACCGGTCTCTGCTTCCCACCCCATCCCAAAGCAGTCTGTCTAATGTGGGTGTCTCTCCCACTCCCCATTTCAAGGGAATGTGAGGGATCCAGGGGAGGAACAGTGGAATGGTCAGGGATGGCCTGTCAATGCAGTGTGGGAGAAGCCATGGAAGTCTTGACCTGGCTTTGTTACGGGATTTGAGCACGATCCAGAGTTGTGTCCTGGGAAGCTGGCTGTAGCCTCGTGGGAGGATCTGGGAGATAAGCCGGAGTCTGCTTGGACTTTAAATAATGCTTCCTCGGAGTGGAACGAGCACTGCTCTCCAAAGCAAGGAGCTGGAGAGGAGCAGCAGAGAAATCTAAGATGGCAGGAGAGCTGGTATTGCTTCTAGAGCAGGCAAGGTGTGAGAGGAGATGAAGGAAAGGAGAGGGATGCAGTCCAGCCTGAATCCTCTGACAGTAGGAAGGAGTGGGGTCAGTCTTAGGAACTATCTCGGGACTCGTGATGCTCTCATAGACCTTTGGTTTATCTCCACCATCTGTCTGTGGTGCAGAAATTCCTGTGCTCCACCTATGCACACCCTTTCCTTTCCTGCCCTTCTGTGCTTGAAGGAATCGGATGAGAAGCCCGGAGGACCCCAGCTCAGTTAGGCGTGACTGGGAGGCCCTGAGCGGTCTCGGCACCTGGCTCCGGGCTGGCAGGACCACGGTGACCCGCAGCTCCAGGAGGGAGGTTACAGCGGGCGGCTCTCTGACAGCGTGTCCTGCAGCGCAGGAGCTGGACACAGGGAGTGCATCCAGCTGCGTGGGAAGCTCGGGAGGCAGGTTTGTCTACAGGCATTAGGGAGCCAGAAACTGCGGAAAAGAAACGCGAGCTTTCACGCAGCTTTGCTTTTTGCCTCTCCCGGGGTGCGAAGGGCAACACTTGCTTATTGTAAGAAGGTTCCCAACGTTTTGTTGCACACTCACCTGTACGTGATACTGTGAAGTCTCGTGCATAATGACATTGGAGTTGGAGTATTTTTTCCTTTGTTCTGCAAAAAAAAAGAAATGAAAGTCTTCATGGTAGAGGCTGTTTATCAGTGTATCAGGGTCTGGGAGTTACAGCTTTTGTGGTGGGTGCTGCAGTCTTTCTCACAGTCTCTGAGCTTCCAGCATCAATTGGAGTATTGGGAATAATAAGATATATTAATGATATTAACTTTTGTGACTAAGGTTGGCAGATTGGGTGTGTAGGGTACACATTCATAGAGCCACAGACTGGTTTGGGTGGGAAGGGACCTTAAATCCCACCCACTCCCACCCCCTGCCATGGGCAGGGACACCTTCCATAGCCCAGGGTGCTCCAAGCCTCATCCAGCCTGGCCTTGGACACTCCCAGGGATGGGGCATCCACAGCTTCTCTGGGAACCTGTCCCAGTGCTCCCACCCTCTGCAGGAAGAATTCCTTCCTGATGGCCCATCTCCATCTCCCTCTTTCAGTTTACCCCTTGTCCTATCCATTCAAGTTGTACCCCTTAACGCTGCTGATAGTTTGGCTCCTGGAGGTCAGCACCATTTGTGGAGGAAATCAAACCTAGAGTAAAGGAAAGCCCCAGACAAGGAATGATTAGGGAAGCTCTCGGAAGAGGGCTGGGAAGGTGAGCAGTGGCTTGGGAAGGCTGGCACAAGGCTGTGACATGCACGTGGCAAGAAGAAATAAATCCAGCCATGACCCACCAGTTCGGACATAACAGCCCTTTGAATCATCCTCAGGCTGAAGCCTTCTGCTGTACCGTGATGCTTTTAGTTCCCTTGCTTGCATCTCCTGGCAAGCCGCAGCTAAGGGCTGTAGTTTTGGATAGGAAGGGCTTTAGGGATCAAGGCCAGCCTGTTGGAACCTGAGTTTCTTGTACAGTATTTTTATGTGGCGATATATCTTCGTTACGTCCCGCGTTTCTCACTGGAAAGCAGCAGTAAGGAGCAATTGGGGGAAAAAATTGCTTGGAATTTCATAAAGCTATTGAATAGAATCCTATAAGGATTTACCCTCCAACTCTTACTTGCTGTTTAATTGGTGCTTGTCCAGGCATTCCTTATAAACACTTTGAGTAGCAGAGGAGGAGTAACTATCCAGACCCAGAGGGATCGGGGAGCATCCAAACTGAAAATACCCTCCTCGCCAGCAGAGGACATCCTCTGATCTCCAGCTGGCTTGGAAAATGCGATGACAGGTTTATGTTTTCACCCTTTTGAGGCCTGTGGTAGTATCCTGCCCTCTCTAGCACCAGTCACAACCAAGGGGGTTTCTAACCCAGCAAACGGTAGGGGCCTTCGTGTTCTAAAGGACTGTCTATTAATCTTAGTTTATTTGTGGTTTGCTTCAAAGCTCTCTTGGGTACTTTCTTGAGGATGTTAGCTTCTCCCTTTTCTTTTGGTGAAGTGGTGCAAGACCTAGGTAAAACTTTCCAAAATGTTCCGTTAGTTTACATTTTTGTAGTATGTCACATTTTAATTGAAAAACACTCCCTGAAGACTTACAAGAAACACTGGTAGTATTTTTGATTGCTAAAAACTGAAGCTCTCCTTGTAATCAGAAGACGCTGACTTTTTTTTACTAAAAAAGATCGAAATGGGTTTATCTTTAGTTTTCGAAGTGCAGACGGTGAAATGAAGGGACTATAAAGCAGGGCAGTAACTGAGAGAGGCGGGAGGGGGTGAGGAGCTTTGGGAAGGAGCAGGGTCTGCTGGACCATCCTGTGGTGACCCTGGACAGCCTCTGCCCACGCAGACGGGCTACGGGCAACCAGGGCTCTGGTCACTGCTTTGGGTGATCTGCTGAGGTGGAGGACAACACCCTGACAAGGTGCTGGTGATGTAGCTCCTCCCTTGGGATGCCACGGTTGGTTTGACTTTTCCTTTCACTCTCCTCTGACAGTGCGAGTGTTTTGCATCCTTTTAGTTTGTTCAGCAGAACCCCTGCCTACGCACACAGTTCTTTCCTGGTTTGCTTCTGTGCAAATCCTTCCCCTTCTGGGTAAATGAGCGCAGCTCAGGGAGTTGAAGGAGCTCAAGCGGTAGTTCTGGCTTGGCCACTGCTGGTGTCTTGCCTTCTTTTCCCCTCTCTCCCTTGTGTGAAACAGAGAAGTGACTGTTCCCTACCTCCTGCAGCTGCCAGTGTGCTATTGAAGTTACTGCCCCCCTCCTCTCCCCCGTGAAGTGGGCTCTCGGTGCCCAGCCTGGCCAGACATGGTCTCCTCAGCGCTGCCTTCCTGCCCCCGGCTGTGAGACGCAAGTTGCGTTGATGACAGCGAAGCCGTCAGGCCCCAGCCCCCTGGAACGAGCAACGTGGGTTCTCCCTGCAGCCCGGCCACCTTCAGCAGGGTCGGGAGTGGGGTCTTGCCCGATGGGTGCAAAGGGAGATGAGTGTGGGTGATAGGAGCAGGGACGAAGGGCAGTGGAAGGGAACAGCACCCAGTCAGCGTTTGTGCTGTTGGCACGTTTGTTAACAAACTCCTTGGCAGACTCTCTACACGTGTATCTGATTGAGGTCACAGTGGGAGCAGCAGTGGGGGGATTCCCAAGGTGCTGGTTGGGGAGAGGAGCTGGGGGCAAGCCCACCCTGGGGGTCTCTGCATGGGAAGGGGTCCAGCAAGTGGGACAGAGGGGCAGAGGGCACAACATGTCACCCATGGAAGGGAAGGTTGTCATGGTCATCACCACAGTGCCCAAAGCAGTGCTGCTCTGACAGCCTTTTCCTTCTCTCTGACTATATCCCAGCAAAAACGGGCTCCAACCATTCCACCCCAAGACGGAGCAGTTCCCTGCTTGCTCCCAAACCACGGACTTGTTTTCTACACGATCTACCAAGCCTGTCCTTTCCATCTTGTCCGTAGCTCCCAGGACCCACTGAGGCTCCTGCAAAGGGACGCCACCCCCAGCAGCTGCCTGCTGCTGCCCCAGTTCCGACCAGGGACGTGCCTTTCCCTCTGCTCACTGGAGTGACAGCTGGGGACAAGCGGAGGGGTCGGTGGCCTGCAGCAACGGGACAGGGAAACTCAGGCCAGGTTGAGGAAGGATGGTAGTTCCTGAAGCTGGTGGTGGGGAATACGCGACACAATTACAGCCTGAGCGTTGGCCGGGGGCGAACTTCCCAACTCTACGCATGTTCTCCTTTTAAGCCTTGCGTGCAGGAAGAGGGCTAGGAAGGAGAAAATGCAGCGTGCAGAGCATCCTGCTGTGACAAGAGCAGAAAACAAACCCCAAAGCGCCGGTTTGGAGCTTTAGCTGAGTCCTGGGGCCCTGAGTGTTCACTTCTCACCTGACTCGCTGTTATTTAAACCTCCTGCCAGTCGATCCTGTGCAGCGGGAGAAGCTGCCCTGGCTCTGCTGCTTTCCCAGAGAGCTGACAAGAGTTAAAGTACCATATAGGCACGTGTTTTCTGGGGGCTGATTGCCAGGATTTCTGCAAATGTCCTTCCCCACGAGTGTGCATGTCCTTGCATGTAACAGCTTCATGCCTGGATTTTTCCTGCCTGGAAGGGGACAGAATTTCCAGCCAGTCCATCCAGTCTCTGCCAAGGCTCCTGCTCCACCTCGCTTTGATTTAGCTCACACCTGGTGGGAATTTGGGATTTCTTTGGCTGTCCTAGAATCAGAGAGCTGGCAGGGAGGGCAGTTAAAAGCTGGTTATGGTTGAAGAAGCTCAAACCTCTGAGGATTGCAGATTTTCTGCAGTTTTCTTGCTAAGTGCCTGTCGGGTGCTGTCGCCCCATAATCTGCCCTGGTTCAGGTTGGGGTGGAGAAGCTGGGATCGGGGCTTGGCTCATGCCTAGGTTTGCAGTGTGCTTTGGGTACCACCTCTTCACTGTGACCCTTTTCCTCAGACTCCCTTTGCCTCTTCCTTACGCTTTGATTTCCCCTTGGCTTCCCTGGGAGAAGGATGAGCATGTCCCTGGGCTCGGCAGGCATTGCCACCAGGTGTCCCTCCAGAACAAGCACTGGCCCAAAGCGCTGCTTTCCTTGGGGTTCAGAGTGGGGTTTTCACCTTTCTCCATGGCCAGCAGAGAAAAAGCTTTTAAGCTGAGCTCCTCTTGGTGCTTCCCCCAAGGCTGAGCGCGGGTAGCAAACCCATCCGTGGCTGCAGCAGCGTGCGGAGCGTACACAGATACCCCAGAGACAACGAACGTGAAGAGATGCTGCTGCTCTCGTTTGGAGCCTGGCAGGGGTTGACAGAAGCTGATCCCTAATGCTTTTTAACACTTTTCTAACACTCTTTAAGCCTGAGGTGCTCCATCAGCTCGGCAGCACACCCGAGTCCTTGGCACCTCGTGTCTGTGCCCGAAAACACTGTGCTTTACCTCCGCAGCCCATCCCTGCTAGCCCTGAAGCAGCTGCTGTTGGCAAGTAGAAATGATTTCTTGGTGGGCATTAACAAAGAATACAGGTCCCTGAGACAGTGCCTTTCACACCAGCAGCACCGAGTCATGGGTGGAGCGGGAACGATTTAAGGGGAAAGATCTCAGCCCCCCGGCACAGCACCCTGCTCCGTTATTAGCTCCAGCGTGACCTTGAGTAGATTAATGAATATTTCAGCATGGCCACTTCCCATCTTAAGCTCGCAGTGAAGGGTCAATGACACTTTCTGTTTGCTGGGTGTTTTAATTGCAGTCTGCCCTACTTGAAATGTGGGGCAAGGTCTGGAATAGGGCAAACGGCACCGCATGCCGCAGGGATTCGTGTCTGATGTGAGTAAGGTGGTGGGTTTTTTTTCTCTTGGTAACCTCAATTTCCTCACCCAGCATTTCTCGTGTAAATAGATGACACTGATGGAAATGAGAACACCACGTCTGTGTGGGACGGAGACAAATTTGGATTTTAAGACATCCCGTCCCCTCCTTTTTAAAAGGGAATGGAAAAGGCTGAAGTGGTTGTTCTGGAAACAAAGGGGTTTTACATTAGGACAGACAAACATCCCCAGCCCTGAAAGGAAGGGTGCAGAGCTGCGTGAGGAGCCAGCAGGCCCGCAGGAAGGGAAGGTATACTGGGAGGATGTGTTTTCCAGAGGGAGGCTGGCACAGGTCTGTGTTTCTGGTAGAACAGCCTAGCAGACTGTAGGCTGGGTTTCTGCTAGGAGAACAGCACACGGCGCTGTAGTAGTGGTCGGGGCTGCGCCTGGTTGCCTACAGACTCTTTGGGGTCTGCAAAAGGGAAAGGAGGCCTTTGCCCCATCCTCCAAGCTCAAAGAAGCGGCACGTGTAGTGCCCAGGGGAGAACTCAGCGTGCACCTCGGAGAAAATGTTTGGAGATGCCCTTGGAAATCTTGGGGACCTGTCGAAACCCCAGGGCTCTGCGTAGACCTGTTCCCCATCGCCCGCACTGGGGGGCAGCTGACTCAGAGGGCAAAGGCCCCTTTCCCATTTGCAGCCCTTACTGGACAGAAGCAAGCTCTGGGGCTGGGAGAAAATGCAGATGTTGCCCCTACTTCTGTTGATTCTCCCTGGGGGAACTTCTGCGTTAAGAGTCACAGAACTGGAACAAAGTGCCTCTATTTTGTCTCAGGATGCCATTCGAGTGACGTCCCAGAAACTGGGGTGTTTCTGCATATTCTCCTTCCTGTCCCTTTCTTTAAGATGCCTTGGTGTTCCTTCTCCTGAAATCCCTTCTCTCTTGTTGGCGTCTACCTGGCCCCCACACCCATGGAAACTTTTATTTTTGTGTTTCCTCCTGGCATCCGCAAATATAACCATGAGGCCTGAAAACAGCCAGGCTTTCCGGGGACAGCAGGGTGCCAAAACACTGAGGTCTCCTTCCCCAGCACTTAGTTGTGATTTAAACGCAGGGAGAATTAAAGATCCAGTACCTGAAGGGGCTACAAGGAAGCTGGGGGGCCCTTTTTATAAGGGCCTGTCGCGACAGGAAAAGGGGCAATGGGTTTAAATTGAAAGTGGGGAGGTTTAGATTAGATATCAGGAAGCAATTCTTCCCGCAGAGGGTGGGAGCCCTGGGACAGGTTCCCAGAGAAGCTGTGGATGCCCCATCCCTGGGAGGGTCCAAGGCCAGGCTGGATGAGGCTTGGAGCACCCTGGGCTATGGAAGGTGTCCCTGCCCATGGCAGGGGGGTTGGAACTAGGTGGTCTTTAAGGTCCGTTCCCACCCAAACCATTCTGTGATCCTATGACCTGGGCTGCAAGTCACGGAACAGTCACTCTTAGGCCACATCGAACCGAGAAGTGTGGGTGCTTGAAAAGATAGAGGGTTTTTTGTTGTGTTTACTTCAAATTCATGTGGTGCAACATCCCAGACCTTTCTGTGGATGCATCCTTATTTGCTTTAGCTTAAATCTGGCGCTGGGCTGGACTGGGCCAAAGATGCTGTGCACAGAAGGATGCTTGCGGGAAGATCTGTGGCTGTTTGACTCTACAGATCAAGAGGGATCCTTTACTTTGGACAGGTGAACTCCCTCGGCCGGGAATGACTTCAGGAGACAGGTCACTTGTCTGGGGTGGCTCCCACGCTGCCCTTCTGCACAGCCCTGTCCGCTGCCTGCTGAATTTTGTATGAATGAAGGCTGGCACCTTAGCAGCAGTAGCTAATTTCCTCCTGGTTTATCTGACACCTCTTGTACTAGGACACTTTGCAAGACCTGAGCGCCCTAAGGTGTTATCCAACCCCTACCCTGGCCCCAGGAGGTGGAGAATTTGCATAATCCCTCTGTGAAAAATAAGCATTACAGGAATATAACCCTGATTTTCCTCACATTGGGTGGCAGCTGCTGTCAAAGCTTAGACACCAGTCTGCACCTCTGTTTAAATGAATTGTCTTCCATAACCTTTAGAGGCTGAAACAGTGGAGGATACTCTGGATATAACCCAGGCTGGGCTGCAGAGGGCAAGGAGAGCTCCAGGGCTGTGGCACTAGGACAGAAAACCTCTGAAGGTGATAAAAGCAGGAGCCCACAGTGACCACTGTTGTATGTTTTCTGCTTGCCAAGAGAGCCAAAGAGATGGGAAAACAATACAGCTTTGTCCCTTGCTTTTGGTGTCTGGCAACAAAAAAACCCTTCCTAGTGTGGGGATCCCGCCTCATCGGGAGGAAGGTGGCTGTGGCCTAACAAGCAACGATGGGTAGTTCACAGTGGCGCCGTTGACAAACCCAAATGCTTTTTGTATGAATGGCGTGGGTGATCCAGGAAGTTTTGAATGACTTGAACGTGGATGCCACCTGCGTACGCTCTGGTAAATTGTCTCATCTCTGGCCTCTAAGGATTTGGCTCACTGAGCCCTAAGACACCCTTTTCAGGGAAAAAAACTCTAGAAATGGTTCTTTAACTGAATTCAGTTCAGTTGTCCAGCCCTTCCCTAACCCACTAGCTTTAATCTTGCCTCTACTCGGAAGTGTGAGCAAAACTGCAAAGCTGTTCTCTGGAGAATGTTATCTGTCCCCAGCACCTTAGGGATGAGCAGTGCTGTGGGAATGGCGTTTCCCACTGGCACCAGTGGCCACGTGAAGAAATGGAAGAGGCTCAGACCACTGCAGAGGTAGCAAAGTGGATTTCACCTGAGGGCTGAAAACTGGGTGCTGGGCTGAAATCCCAGTGATGAGGCTAAAATCTTGGCTGGAAGGGAGGTCGTGCTGTTTGGCTTTCTGTTAAGGAGTGCAAGCAATGAAAGAGTAATAAATGAGGGGGGAAAAAAAACCCAGGCAGGATCGATGCACATCCTGGAGGGATGGGGTTATCGGCTTGAGCCAGGAAGCCAAACCACACCTTTCGTGCCAAGTTCCCTCCCCATTTCCAGGCAGCACCCTCTTTTTGCAGGGAGTTAGGGTGTGGTTGTGAAATCCCTTCAGCCCAGCAGATCGGCTGGTGGGATAAATCCTGCCTGCTGGGAGCAGCTTAGAGCTGAAATAACTTGGTTGAAGTCTCCAGGGATGTAGAGTAGAGCAAAGGAGGGCAGGAGCAGGCTCATCTCTCTTCGTGCATGGTCTCGCCAAGCCAGCGAGGCAGAGCATCCCCGGTACCACGCACCAGCGGCACCGAGGGTGGGAGAGCGGGTGGTCAGAGGGGTAAGACACCCAGGCTTGGGCCCTGCCTCTGCTGCCAGGTGCTGAAATGGCCTGTGAACGTTCACAGGGGGGAACACCAGCCTAGGGAGGAGGGAAACAGGCTCTTCTGGGGTTCAGCTCGTCTGACTCCGACGGGGATAGTCAGAGACGTTAGCTGAGCCGTGTGCCGGAAGCGCCTCCGGTTACCGACTGTGCTGGGGTGCAGCTGTCTGAGCGGACACCTCCCGGCAGGAGACCCTTACACCTCTGCCCGTGGGGTGAACAGGCGGAATGGGGGGTGCTTCCACCACGCTCTGTTTCCCTGCATTGTTAGTGGGCTATAGCATTTTTTTTCTGCTCTTTTTGCATTTTCTTAAGTGTCTGGAGGACAGTAGAACGGCCTTGGGGCTGCCATAACCCTACGTATTCCCAGTGTTTCTGGGGAATTCCAGCCCTTCCTGCCTGGTGCTGGCGGGGGGAGCACCTGCGGAGCTGCACGGGGCTTACAGGCTGGAAAAAGGATCCCAAAGCTCGTTCCCAACATTCCCATCCATTTACACTCTTGTTACTGCTCTCAACAAAAACGCGCCTGTGCTCGGGGCCAAAGCGGGTTGTGGTGTAAGCAGTGCCTCTGCACTGACTGCAGCCAGTTACACCCGGGCTGCGGGGCCCCAGCCTCCTCTCCCTGCGCATCCTTCTCTGGTTAATCAGTGCGCCTTACCACGCAGGAGCCTCCCTGTCTCTCCCCGTATTTGTTTTCAGCCGTTGCTGGGCAGAAAAGGTGGGGGATGGACAAGTCGTGTGCAGCCGTCCATCGGGAGCCAAAGATGGATCCGATGAGGCTTGTTTTCACCGGCAGTCCCAGACCAAGGACCTCTCCGTGATTCCCTGCACCACACTAGAGACCTCTCTGGCCTCCACATCCATTAGAACTGCCTAAGGAGAGTCCTGGCTGTTGTCTTCCACAGCTTGCCAATTTTTTATGTTATCTATGCATTATCTAGCAGCACACACACTGATTATAGCAACCTGCCAGTGTGGCATGAGCTAGTCTTCGTGCCAAACCAACAGGTCAGGACGCAGCCCTGCAGAGGAGCACAAACGCCTCGCTATGCTAACGGCAACGATGCAAATTCACCGGGCCTGTGTTATAAAGCAGCCTTAGGAAACAGCATCCATTCCCAGGATCTGAGCACAGGGCCGGATCCGATCTGGCAGTCTGTGTATCTGCAGTAGTGCACCTGACAGGTTCCTGCTTCCTTGCCGAGTGGGAGGATGCTCAGGGTTCTGTAGGGTTAGTCAAGGATGTGGTTTAGGTGCTGCACAGACCTGCTGTGTCCGTACCCTGTGGGCTGTGCTATCCGCAGGTCCGTACCTTGCTTCTGCTGCTGGAGAGGCTTCCCTGCTCGGGGGTCCCTATGGCTGGCTGGCGCGGGGGGAGCTCCTTTTTGGAAGCATCTTTACAGCTTCTTATGAAGCATCAAACTCCCCGGTTTTCCCGTTAGCACCGTGGTATGTTCTGAACTGCCAGAGCGTTGTATTGGTGTCTGTGACGCTGGGAATCTTTGCACGGGCAGCTAACGCTCGTGGCTGGCACGTTAGTACGTGAGCTGGAGCTCTTGAAGTGAAGGAGAAGGCTCTCATTGAGGTTGGGGGCAGCCAGAGGTATGAATGGTCTGCGGCAGCGCGGAGCTGCCTTACCGATAGTGTGTCGGCGGCTGCTAGTAGGCGTCGTGAGGCTGAATTCCTCCTCGGCACGCTTCATATTTGCCACTAGCTCAGACCCAAGTGCTCACATTCCTCTTTTATTAGCTGAAGACACAACCCACTCTAGAAGAGCAAATAAAAACCTGACCCTCCTCCTGGGTTGTGCAAGGACTGAGTACGTTGGGAAACACTGCGTGTTTGTCCCCGGCATGCCACGGCGCGGCGTGTACAGTAGGATACTGTCTGCTGGGCAGGCACCCAGGGGCCGCTCCGCGGAAGATAATCACGGTATTGAGCAGCTGCAGGGGCAGCTCCTGGGTAGAGGTGTTCCCTTTCCCCCTTTACAGCCAGAGCTGGAAGAAATATGCCATGTTATTTTTCACCAAGCAATCCGTAATGTTGGTTTTTGAACTTCCCATGGCTGGTAATGACATTTTTTTGAATGTCAGAATAGATTTAGTAAGATTGAGAACCTTGATTTAATAAAACAAACTGGTGGATTTGCTTCACTTGGGGACCAAAAATAACTAATAGCGAAAAGTTTCCCCTTTTTTGGTGGTTCTTAACTAACACAGCTTTCGCTCCCAAGGTCCTTGGGCATGTCCAGCAACCCATTTCCATCTAAGAAAATGTTCATATGGACAGACTCTGCAGTTCTTCCATGCAAGGACAGAACTGCTCAGCAATCTGGAAGTGGCAAAGAAAAGGGGCTGCTGGAGAGGCCAAGCAGGCGCTGTGGGTCAGAGGGAGCAGGTCCCTGACTGTTGTCCCAAGGACCCTGCAGTGCAGACACGAGGGCTGCCTGCGGCCGGTCAGCGGGTGCAGGGCAGCTCCGCGGCCTGGGCTGAGCCCATCCAACACGGATTTCCAGCCAGCAGCAGCCAAAGCAGCACCCGCTTCTCCCAGTAGCTCCAGGCAGGGAAGAGCTGAGCCTTCCCTGTCTTACCCACCACTGGTTTGTGATCTGCAGGAACCAACCAAGATGCTGGCTTCCTGTTCTTCCAGCCCTGTTTCCAGTTGGAGTATTAAATGTCTGAGGCTTTGACTAAAAGGGTCACCCACAAGGCAGTGTCGGAGGGGAGCTGGGGTAATCTGAAGCTGGAATCTCGTGTGGGAAAGGGGATGTGAAGAAGCTGAAATGGCACTGAGGGAGCAGAGGGGGAGGAGAAGGAGTTATTAAGGCTGGCTGCGGAGGAGATGGGGAGTTAATGTCTCAGGCATTGCTCTGACTTGGACAGCAAGGAGTCTTGATCTTTGCTGGATCTCAGGCTTTTTTTCCTGTGGGACGACAGCTTTAGAGGGGACAGCTGCTCTGCTGGGTGTGAAGTTGCTTTACCGAGATTGCAGCCTCACTGCTTTACCGATGGCATCACAGGCCGGCTTCAGGGCACGGGCTGCCAGCTCATGTAGGTCAGAAGTGCCCAAAACCAAACACTCGGCCTTTACATCCAGCTATTGAGCCTCACAAATCATCTCAATGCCAGTGCTTTTCATTTTTAGCGTTTGCTAAAAGGAATGGAGGATATATCTGCATCTGAGGGACGTGACGGTGAGTGGCACCGTTCAGATGCTGCCCAGATCCCCTCGGGTCTAGGCATGAGCGCGGTCCTCTCATGTAGCTGAGCAAGCTCGGTTTCTAGCCACCGCTCCTGCCACGTTTGTAGCTTGCAGATGATAGCAGCGTGTGTTAAATCTCTGCACCAAACCCTCTTCCGGAGGGTTGTGGGGAGGGAGAAGTACCTCAGAGCTCCCAGCGGTAACTCTGGGACTACCACGTGGCTGCCTGCTGAAATAATTAACAAGCTCATGGTTTGGGCAAGCAATAACTAATGGTAAATAATGACCCTTTTGTTGGCCATTGTGCTGAGATATTGATAGTAAATGCACTTCTGTGAGACAGCTCTAGGGAGAGCAAGATTGTCTTGAGTCCATGTTCCTGTCTTTCTGCTTTTGGGGCGATTCCTGAGTCAGCACAACTCTTGTCTGGGTATCTCACAGCAGCGACCCCAAGGCCCAGCTTCACCCCCTGCTCACCCGGGGTGTAAGCAAGGGTGCGGGAGAGCTGTTGGCAAGGAATGACAGGTGGGGGCTATGCTAGGGGCTGGCAAGTCTCATCTCGGAGACCTCCCCACATGGCTGGGGGCTGGAGGCCTCCTTGGGAGTCAAGGGAAGTCTGTGGAGACTCCCAGGAGCTGGTTTGTGACCATTAAACCTAATTAACTCCTTCACCATTAGCATATTTTTCCTAGCCAGGGCCAGCAACCTCTGCCAGGCTTCCGGTGCTGCTGGTGCCAGTGGAGTCTCAGCTCCCTGGGCAGATGATCCCTATCCAGGCCCACACCAGGCAGGCAGGAATGGCTCTTCTCTTTGTGTTAATGCTCCGTGTCCTGTTACAGCACTGAAGCCTGTCTTGGGTTACTGGGGGTGTGCAGTGTCAAGTGATCGCACCTCACAGGCTGCTGCACCACGTTTCTCCAGCCTAACTCATACTACAGACAGTTTCTCTTGCTCCAAAATCCATTTTCCAGCCCTGTATCTCAACAAGTTTTGTTTTTTCCCAGAAATGAGCGTATCAAGGATGGGGTGGGCAGGTTGGGGGCAACTGGTTGGGTCTCGCAGATTTGGATGCGAAATGAGCACTGGCATCTGGCACCTCTGGGGTGCACCTCCACTGTCCCTCCCCTCCGCGGCCCTGCTGGGGGGCCAGCCTGGTTTTGGGTCTGCTGGGCACTTCTGTGCCCCAGCACTCAGAGTGAGAAGCAAAGGCACCCAAGGAGTTGGCCAGGGGTGCTGGAAAGTGGCTGAGCACCACAGGGACAGCCGTGGTAGCCACGCAGAGATGGGCTGCTCTGAATGCTGCTGCAGAGCCATTGCCTTGTCTCAGCCCCATGAGAAACCCACTATAATCATTAAACTGCCCTTGACTCTGCAGCTTCTCGTGGTTACGATGCCGAATCCGGCACAAGAGACAGCACTGTCCGATCAGCCACGACGGCAGCTTAGACGAACCCCTGCTCGAGTCCAAAGGGGTGTCACTGCAGAAGGGGGTGGCAGGAGCATGCTGTGGGAAGCAGCATGCAGAAATACTTCCTTTCAGCCCTTCCCTTGGCTTCTGCTGGAGCCACAGTGGTTTCCCCCCCTCCCTGGCCTTTCATCTAGGTTCAGAACAGACGCCAGTAAGTGGAGAAGCAGCTTAATTTATTTATGGTATGCATTAACATTTACTCAGCTGGTTGCTGTGCATTGAGTAAGGTGGCAACTTGATAGGTGCCAGCCATTCCCACTGCTGCCAGCCGAGCCGGGGCTCGCTCTGTGCAGGCAGCCACAGACCCTTCCAGAATGTGGAGCTGAGCAAATGTGATGCTGTTTGACTAAGAGGGGGAGGAAAGGATGAGCATCCTGCTCCCGTGACAGCCAGGAAACTCCCCTGAGGACAGCTGAGCACCTGGAAAGTGTGACCAACCCTGGTAGGGATGGAGCCGGGGGAAGGTACCTCAAGGCCTTAAGCCGATTTCTTTGCAGAATTCCCTCCTGACTTTGGTTTTCTCCCAGCATGCCCCTGTGCTCACCACAGTGAAGGAGACGCGGTGGCGTGCCATGTACTTGACGATCAAGGCGATTACAGCAGGCCAAGGGTGACACTAGGGCAGCCACCCACCCCGCCCATCACTGGCATAAGGCTGTCCCCTCTGCAGATCTACATGGCCCTGTGAGTTTGACACTGTCCTTCAACCCCCTGAACAGCCCCCTCGCCTCTGTCATCGGGTTGGCGTTCCTTGCACAGCCTGGAGCTGCTGCTCCGCTTCAGCCTCACCACGATGCTTCGAAATATCACTCTCCAGGGTCTCACCCGAGGTGGCTTTAACACCCCCAGTAAGTCCCTGTTGATACTGGGACACCTCAGATCACAGTCGTGTCCCTGCATTTGGCACTGTTGTCGTGTCAGGCCAGGGATGAAGGCTCAGGCTGGGTTGGTATTCAGAGCCCAAATACCTGAGCTCCTCCACACCCCCTCCTTCCTGTGCTGAGAGGCACTCTGTTGTAGAAAAAACATCTTAAGGAAGCTAAACCCAAGGCTTCCTTCACCTAGGAGTAATATTGAGACATCTGTGTGCCTTGGAACATCTGTTACGTCACCCAGTGAGCTTTAAATGCAGCAGATGTGTGTGCAGGGAATCTGGGAGCTGTTGCAGTCATTTCTTTGGAAGCCTGGCAGCATTCACAGGCTGAGGGTCCAGCCTGATTACGCTGGAGCAAAAGGGAGATATGAAGAGTCTCGTAAGCTCTGAACATCCCTTAGCAGCATCGTAATCACATAATCAAAGCCAGCTCGGCTTGATGTGATTTGTTTCATTATGAAACATAATTCTCCCTGGAATTTTAGTTCTTGCCTGCCCTCCACTCCCAAATGTGCCAGCTCACAGCAGAAAGTAATATTGGGGGAGGGAGAATCCGAGTGTGAAGGGGGCCCAGACATTTAAATATCAGTTGAACACACGCCGAGTGTCCTTTGGTAAAGGCGTGCTGGGTTAGTGGGGGGGTTGAGTTCTGCCAAGCAAAAACCCTGTGGTGTACTCAAGCTGAGCTGGGCAACGACCACTGCGTAAGGCAGTAAATTACTGCAACCTCGTACCGCGCTTGAGAGTTGGCAGGGAAATAACAGGCAGCTGGTTTACTCCTCGTGAGGATTTGGCCCATGGACTTAAGGTCCTCACTTCAGGTTTGCTGGAATCTGGTCAGAGAGGTCCCATCCCTGGTGAAATTTGCTTTTGGGGTGTGTCCATGCAAAAAAATATTTAAGAGATGGCACTCGGTGTTGAAAACAACTTTGAGAGTGGGTGTTTGTGTTAAAGGTGGCGTGTCGGCCCTTCCCTCGGCTGGCTTTTGCGTTGTGGGGTGGCCCCTGTTCCCCGAGGCACCGTGTCAGCCATGCACTCAGGCTTAGATCCTGTCCCCGAACCCCAGCAATTGAGGGCACATGCTGTGTTTCCAACACAGTTGTCAGCTCTCCGTTTCACTTTTACAAATCTCTTGCTTCTTTCTAGGCTTATCCTGGGTCCTTTCACCTCCAGACAGGTGACTGACACAGCTCAATCCTGCCCAGCACACAGCATCCAGGCCACAGATTGCCCCGGCCAGTAACTCCAGATTTTCCCAAGAAATTCCCAAGTTTCACTTCTTTGCAGCTAATCACGGTTTAGGGTGACTTTGGGAAACACTTCATCCACTACATACAGCCCCCGTCTCCCCACCAGCAACCGCTTCTCCCCAGGCAGGATAATAGGTCACTGCTGGGACCAAGCCACTTCACTCATAAACCTCCAGCCCAAAACCGTTCAGCGACCAGAGTCACTTCCCAGGGACGGTCATCCACCTTCCCCTCGTAGCAAATATCAGCTCTCCGTAGGGGCATCTGCAGCCTGTTCGTACCCAATGAAAGCACCATCCAGGCCCGTCGGCAGCTCTCAGGTGGGAGAGTTTGCAGGCTCAGACTCCCCAAAAGTTGTTAGTGTTCCCCTAGACAAACCCCTGTTGTCTTATCCGGGGAGTGACTGAGCGAGGTGACTTCTCACGCCACTCTGCTTACCCCAGAGCCCGAGTCTCCACTCGGGATATGCTAAAGCTGCTGTGATCAGGGGTAACTGCTACTGATACCGAACCGTCCTCTACAGCTCTTCACCCCATGACTCAGTGGCTCCTCTGGAGCTGGGGTGGTTTATAACAAGCTGCAGATCAGGCTCTGCACAACACCCATCCTGTCGATTCCCTCTGCTTCCAGAGAGCCAAAGGGCACTGGAGTTGTCGTGGTTCACTGAGTAGTTAAGAGAGGATAATCATTAACGTGCTGAGGACAGTCTTTCTTTTGTTAGGCTCTCTATCGGGTTATCTTGCGAACATAACTGGAGAGGATCTGGGTGACCGGGGGTGTGTGTGTGTGAGGGGGAGCAACATCGTGCCTCGCTCGCCCGTTCTCACAAAATCACGGCGGTGCCCAGCATGGGAGGTTGTGGCACAGAGCCGAGGTGCATTTTTGCTGCCTTATCAGGCCAGCCCATGAGATACGGAGGTCTGGCTTCACACTGGGATTGAATTCCAGCCTAAAACTCCCCACCAGGCGCGTCCAGATCTCCAGAGGTGCTTTCGCTACAGGAAACCTTAGATGTGTTTGTGGGCATGACTCACCGTACAGGTCCTTTGCGCTCAGCTTGGAGGCTCCGTCCGCTCTGCCCATGCTGCCGCTGTAAAAGGAAGGTACAAATAAGACATCAGCTCCCAGATCGAGAATCGGCACAGCAGCCCCACAGCTCTCCCCAGGGGGATCAGCCCTGCCCTGCTCATCACGGTGGATGTGGTATAACTCCGAATTACCAGGCAAAGCGTTTGCTTGTCCAACCGTGCCGGTGGCTCCCTGTGCAACCCTAGCTGTTATCCACACCACAGGCCCGTGTCACTAAAGCCAGCAGCCAGAAACAAGAGACATAGGAGCCCATCTAGGCCGGTCCCCACTAGAGTTACCGTCACACAGTGTCCCCTGGAGGGATGTTGTTTCTGGAGGGGCTGTTTTAAGGACAGCGGCTCCCAGTGAGCAATAAGGGAGCAGTGCAGGTACATGGAGACCCCTCCATGATATACCTGAGTCCACCTGAGGCAGTGTAAGTGCCAAGATGTAGTGACAGGACAAGGGGGGATGGGTTTAAACGGAAAGAGGGGGATGGAGATGGGACATCAGGAAGGAATTCTTCCTGCAGAGGGTGGGAGCACTGGGACAGGTTGCCCAGAGAAGCTGTGGATGCCCCATCCCTGGGGGTGTCCAAGGCCAGGCTGGATGAGGCTTGGAGCAACCTGGGCTATGGAAGGTGTCCCTGCCCATGGCAGGGGGTGGGACTGGAGGGCCTTTAAGGTCCCTTCCCACTCAAACTAGTCTGTGATTAAGATCCCTTATTAACGGATCCTTTTGAGCTGTACTCCTTGAAGGCAGCTGCGCAGATGTAGAACGTGTCCCATGTAAAAATGTGGAAGGACATAATGTGTGCAAACACTTGAGTTTTGGGACATCAGGTCTCTAAGAATGGGTTACATTCCCTGTAGGGCCACCCCCTACGTGTGCGTAGGAGTGCACACCCAGGAGATAACGTTTCTCTGGCTCAGGTCTGGCTGGGGACAATCAAAGCAGGATCTCAGGGTTTTGGGCGCTGTGGTGGGGCTGTCCTGCGCAGCACAGTGAGACCGTGGGTGGCTGGTGGCTCCTTTCTGCTCTATCACGGTGTCTGCAAGGGTAGGAGGGTTCATGGTGCTCATACACCTACACCCTGCTCTCCCAAGACCAGGAGCATGCGGGAGGGAGGGAGGGAGCTGCTGGCTCCATCAGGAAGCTGCCATGGGCTGCCGTAGCCCTGAAGCCGCAAGTGAAGAGGCTCCTGGTGTCCCCCTCTCCACACCTAATGCGGCATTGCCAAGCAAGGCAGTGATGCTGGCTACGGCCACGGCTTGTGAGGAGCCCAGGAAGGATGAAACAAACACCAGGGAATTGGGGAGGGAAGCAGGACCCCTAGGAGCATCCCCCTGGTTGGTAGAAAGGAGTGTTAGTGCCAGTCATGATACGGAGGAAGCCCGCCATGGAGATCCTTACTTTGATGATCCAGGATTGCTGCTGAGGGATCCCTTCAGACTCATGTTGCTTCGCAGGACGGGCAACTGCAGCAGAAGCAGAAGAGACAGGGTTAGTGGTAAAAAACACGCTATCGGATGCTTTATCTGTGTTCATGCTGCCCTCCCTGCCTCCGACCTGGTGTCTCCAAGCAGCAGGGTGGGCAGAGGAGATCAGTCAGGTGAGCGCGAGCGGGTTGTCTTGCTGCTCTCTGCCCCGCGGCTCAGATACATCCCAGGATGCCTCTCCCAAACCTATTTCCACCTCTCTCCTCTTTCCCGTCCCTTCCAGGCACACTCCAGCTTTGTGGAACTTCTTTTCCCCTAGAAAAGCAGCCCTGCCTGCGGTTTCGCTGGGACTGATGTGGCCTTTATGGTCTGTCAGAGGCCATTAACAAGCATCCAGATCCCTGTGGCCGTGTGCTCGTGACTGTAAGTGTCCCGAGTAATTTTTCATGTTCACAGTGCCATTATCTTTTGTTATGTGGCAATTTTAAGCTCTAAACCAGCTGTTAAAGTATCCTTAGCCAGGGTATTGCCTGCATAGAGAAAAGTGAGATAATTGTGAATGCTGCTCCCCTGGCAGGGGATGGAGAAGAATTTAGTGTCATGGTTAGTGCTTGGTGAGAGGCAGACAGGCTCTGTTTGTGGAGTCTTCCCTCCTCTTTCAGCTGAGAATTATAAATAATATGAGAGAAGATGTAACAGAGATCTGAGAGCAGAACTGCAAGGGGAGAATAAAAGACCAGGAAGGGGATAACGAGGTATAATAAAACTTCAGGGGATGCTTTGTATTGGCATCCGAGATATTCACCTCTGCTCTAGTGCGTGAGCTGAAGGGAAGCCAAGGCAAAGTCTTTTTAAGTCTTTTTATTCCCTTTTGAACAGCTCGGGGGGGACCTGCCGGCGGGCTGGGCACTCAGCGCCGCTTCGTTTCGCTGGGTCAGAGCCCGCTCACCTCTTTGTAAGGTTGTCAGAATGCAAAGATACTGCTTTAAAATCCTTGTTGTTAGCCTGAAGGAAGAAATTAATTAGTGTCTTCAGTGGGACCTCCTGCGAGGGGACCTCTGAGCGTGCTTGGTGTGTGCCGTGGGGCTGGGGAAGCCGTCCCTGGCAGCAGCAGAGCTGCCCCGCAAGGTGGTTCTTAGCTGAGTTTAGGCTGAACTGTGTGTAATCCCTGCGGAATGCTTTGGGGTTATCCCTGGCACCTGGGATTTCCCCTCTGGAGGCCGCCTACCTCTGCTGAAGGTCTTTTTGCACCGTCAGCAGATTCCTTACCTATCCCTTTTTATTCCTGGCGTTGGAAACTCTCATTTGTGGTATTTCGCTCCCTGTGTTGCACCCTGAGGTGAGGGTGAACACCGAGTTCTCTCACTGATCTCAACCAAACTGTCCCGTCTGTCGGAGGAATGCATCTGGTGGGGATGCAGCTCTCCAGGTGAAGCACGCGGCGTGCCGTCTGGGAACGGCGTGGCACAGCCACGCACACGAACGCGCAGGCTTCTTGGAGGACCCCGGCATGTTTTGGGCTCAGCCTTAGCGGCTTTCAGCTCGGTTGTGTCGCAGTGGTATTCCTCAGCACTGAGCCTCTGTTAGAAATGACTTTGAAGTGCATTTTCTAGCTAGTGTGTTAAATTCTCCCTTTCCCGTCTCTCTTGTGGCTGATCCTGAAGTCCGCGCGCGCGCGTGAGATAAATCCATACACGTTAGAAGAGAAACTTGGTATTCTGCCAACCCCTCTGAGTGTAATAAAACCCATCCCTGCGCCCAGGCTTGGGTACCTGTGAATTTTCCCTCTGTTAATAGCTGTCTGCTGGTTTCCTTTTACCATCCCCAAACTGCCCCTATCTCCCAGATCTCTGTGCATTAGCATAAGATACCTAGGAAAGGGAACGGGCTCTAACAAACCCAGTAAACTCTGTTTACTTCACGCCATCTGATCGCTTTAGTCCCAGGGCTGATGGTCGCTGGGAATGTTTCTGCGTCTTAATGTCGTATTCTTGGCTCCCTTGCGCTCGCGGGCCCAGGGCCGTGTCCTTATGGACTGAAATCCAGGCTGCTCCAGCAGGCAAGTGGTGCTGAGTTTGGCCCATGAAGTTCAGAGTTTGCTCCCAGGAGGAACCAGGGATGCAGCCAAGGTCGGAATGACTTGCCAACGCGCTGCTTGGTGGGAATACCCACCGCCCACGGAACAGCAGAAAGATTTCGTACTGATACAGTCCCGTTTCTACCCCGACGCCCCAAAAGCCTCCGCCTGGCCCAGCAGAAGCTGTAATGTGTCAGCGCTGCCGACGTTTCAGCGAGGGGCTGATTATAAATTGTTCCGACGTGTCCGATCAGCGATCTCTGGTTGTAACACGGTAAACCCCAGCATCCCTGCCCCCTTTGCCCAGCGCCGTCGGAAGGTTGTCCTGGTTTCCAGTGTGCCTGCATCTGAAAGAGGGCATGGAACTGGAAGGAACATGAGTGCCTGCCAGGTCCTTATCCTGCTGGGCTCCCTTCTTTTTATTTATTCATGCTATTTTTGTTACCTAACCTTTTCCTAGCTCCTGCCGCTGCTCTGGGGGCCGTGTCTGTGCTCGAACTGGTGCTCATCGAAACGAGGGTGTGGTGTGATGCTGGCCAAGCTACACCAGGACAGAGCCTCGCGCCAGAGCTCCAAGTGCAGTTTATGTTGCTGACTTTAATAGAACCCTAGCTGGCAGATGGTGGGGGGTGCATTTCTGGGGGGTTGGAGACTTGATTATGATTTTACTTAGTCAAGAGGCTTGAATAAGGTGAGGAAAGGGCTGAGAGTGCTTCACCCCTAAACGTGGACGGAGCCAAAGATGCAAGAGAGAGGATGGGGTTATGGCGGAGGGGCTGGCTCTCCCCAGGTTCCCCCCTCCCTGTGGGGGCATCCCTATGAGCTCTGACAGTCTGCAACCCCTACACAGACGGTGTCTTCTCCCCGCAGGTGTCTCAGCTGTGGCTCACGCGTCCCTTACGAGAGGATTCCTGATCTCCCGCTTAGCCCCCGCACCCGCAGGGAGGTTTCTCCTGAGCAGCGTGCACGGGAAGGGAAGCGAGAGGCAACCTTAGCAGCGTGATGTGTGGCTGCGCAGGGGTTGCCTTTGTCAAATCCAGCTTTGAGACCGTGTGCCCGAGCTTTTGATGGTGCAGGGCAGCGTTTCTCTGCATGTCACCCAGAAAGCCAGCAAAGCCTTACATGTGAGCGGTGTGTTTGATGGAACAGGGGCTCCGGCAGCAAAGCCAGGCTTAAATTCCGGCTGCGGGGACTCACAGGAAAAGCTGAACTGCCTGGCTAAAGCCTGGCACTGTGTCCATCCCAGGCCAGGAGATCCCCTGTGCTGAAACACAGGGCCTTGGGGAGGCCGGCAGGTCACTGCTGAAGGACATTGAGGTGGGTGAAGTTGTATTGTACTTGAAAGCAACGGAAATCTCACTCCCTGACTTTCCGGACAGTCTTATCCTTGGAGGTCAAATATCCTCCCAAAGACACACAGTCATGATAGCAGCCTGGCATTGTTGTCTGTGCTACATTTCTGTACTTTTACAGCAAATGGAAGCGGGCCATTCATTGTTTTTGACTTTCTTTGAGCCTCTTTGAAGAGGGAGCTGCGATGATGCAAGGGTGGAGAATTTCTATGGGCGGGGAAATAATAATAGCTCTCTTCTCTGCGGGCCGATCACTGCTATCGCCGCACATTATTTTTATTAGGAATACTTCTCCTTTGTCTGCTGTGATCAGGCATTTTTGTTCTTACAAAATGGAAAGGGATTGTGAAGATGTCTGGACTTCAGGTGAAGATTGGACAACTTGAAAATGTGAAATACCAGTGTCTTTTTTAGGGCTATTGTAATTACTGTTAATAGCAGCATCGAGTGTTTGTGAGTGGTTTTTGTCATGGGTCTAAGGACTGGGTAGAGTGAGCTGGAGACGGTTTGTTGGTATCAGAGGCTGTGGGAACAGATGGTTGTGGCGGTGGAGAAATGCCGGGCAAAACGCAACAACTTTTGCTGCAAGAGGAGTAGGAAAATATAGCAAAAACCCCCAAAACCTTAAAAACTGACAAACTGTCTAAGAGTAACAGGAAGTTTGTTTGGTTTTTTTCCTAGCATGCCCTAACCCATTTCTAACAGACCTTGTCTTTGTCTCTGTTGGTCATTCCGCTGAAATCTGCCCAGTGTGACAGGACTCCCGAAATGCCCACAAGCCAGGATTGTAAGAGGTTTTCCTCCCTGGAGCCACGCCACTGATACCGATGGCTTAACCAGTGTGTCACAAAAAGGTGTCAAATAGGTTTGATGTCTGTAGCCTGAAGTGTTTCCTGACCAGGTTGGACCAGCTGGAATGATGCCAACTTCCCTCATGTCCCGTCAAGTCAACCCCAAGGTGGGGAATGGTTTCGTTCTGCAGCGCGTGTGAGCTGCTCCAGGACGTGGCGAGGGCAGTCTCTGCACCGAGTAGCTTGTGGGGCTTGGGCACTTGTGAAAACGTCACTGGTTTCCATACGTGATGGAAACGCTGCCTGGGGGTCCTGCCTGGGGAGGGAGGGGGCAGACGCAATGAGGGTGCTGCTGTCTGTGCGTGTAGCCGGTGCCAAGTGGATGGGTCAGGCAGCAATGTTAGCTTAGCAAAAGCCTCGGCAAGTAACATAAAGCTCAGTTCGAAACATTAGCTGGTGACCACATGATGTTATCTTTGAACTTCCCAGGACAACAAAGCGCCGTCTGTTAGGGTTGTGGAGTGTTTGAGTAAGGGAATGTCACACTGGTGAAAGCTGTTTGTCAGGCTGTCCCGCAAAGCTAAGTCTGCTTGTACCTGCACGAGTAAAGGGAGCGCAGGCCCCGTGCAATGTCCCCTGCACTGTCTGTGCTCCAGACAGTCCCCTCCAGCCCCTGAGAGTATCCTGACTCCCATGCTCCATGCTGTCCGCTGTGACCGTATTGAAGGTCCTGGCAGCTAGGCAAGGCTACAGTCCCATGTCAGTCCACCACCAACACAGCTTCCGGGTGCTGGTGGGGCACTGGGATCTCTGTGCTCAGTGCTCCTTGCGTGGCACCAAGAGATCTAAATTCTCATGATCTGATTTAGATCTCCAAAAGTTTGTGAGATGGACCCTGGGAGCTTGCGGTGGAGCTGGGAACTTAACCTGGGTCTCTTGTGCCCTGGTTCAGCCTCCTCATGACCACACCACCCTTCTGCTTCGAGCTGCTGTTCCGAACCTGCCGGTAAGGATGCCTGTCAGGGCTCTCCAGAGGAAATTCAGACCTGCTCGTAGGGTCTCTACCACGAACCAAGGACTCATGAAGAAAATCGTCTTTGGGTTAGTCAGAAAGCATCAGGGGAAACCCAAATCCAGAGCAAAGAGCCTGACACCCAAACAAATGAACATGTTACTGCTGCTCCTTTGTGAAAGAGAGAGAGGATCATATTCCATCTGAAATTTCCAAACCCTTCATCACCAGTCAGGCCTTGCAAATCATGGTGGTTCAGTGGGACCAAGTCAGGATGTCACAACTCTCTCTTTTAACCTGTTCCTGGTGATTCCTGCTTTGCAAAGGGGAATGCATCCAACCGATCTCTCCCGGAGAGGCCGGTCACCGCAGGAGTCCCCATTCTTATCTGCATCGTTTGAGATGTCTTCCCAGTGCCCCAGGTTTTCGAAAGGGGTGAGTTGTTCCTTCCTTCCTCCTTCCCACCCATGGCACCTTTTGAGTTACCTTTCCAGTGGCGGAGCTACTGGCAGTCACAGGTCGCTTTGGGAAGACGCTTGTCCCTACGGAAGAGGTGAGCGTGAACGCCTGTGTCGCTTCAGGGTGCGTGGCACGCGCTGTGTCACAGTAGCTGGGGTCACAGGCAGCGGGCACAACTGGCTAGGTGTCTGGAAGAAACACTCCCTGCTCTGTACATGGAATTTTTCACATTGTGGAGATTCTCCAGAAGACAAACACCTGGATAAATATAACCCAGCCCAACAGGTCGGAGCAGAGAAGAACCAAGTGTGCTTCAGCCTCTGTGGGAGAAGCAGCAGCAGCTCTTTTAGACTGAGGCAACTCAGAGCTACAGCCACCCCCCTACCAGCTTTGACAGACCCCAGTGACCACTTTCGAAGAGTCTCTCCCTCCTTGTGTGCTGTGCCCTTCCGTGCCGTGCCCCGCAGAGCACCAGGATAAGATCTGAGCCCATTGCGGAGGATCACACCCAAGTCGGCCGTGCCTTGTTCGCTCACATCCTCAGAAACAGTAATTTGTGCTTAAAAAGTATATCCTGGGAAAATGCTTAGGCAGACTTCCCAGCGTCGAGAGGGGAACACCCACACGCTTGTCCGGCAGCTGGGCTTGGCATGAGCGGCCCCTGGGTGACCACGCAGACCTGCTCTGGAGATTTGGGCAATGCATCCCCTGGCTTTAGAACGGATCCCCCAAGGGGCTGGAGTGGAGACCCGGGAGTTAACGCTCAGAAACCCAAACTGACACCACGGAGCGGAAGTGCCAGTATTTACAAATTCCTGATGTGAGACTCCCAAACTACCTAGAGCGAGCATGGGAAGTTGCCCCCGTGTGTCCCCAGGCACGTGTGTACACACGCTCGTGCGCGGCTGTGTCAGTCCGTAGGTGATGACGCACACAGACCTTAATTTGGCTCCCGGGAGCCCAGGCAGCGCCGGAGGCTCTCGGTGCTCACGGAGGTCGTGGCGGGAGAGGAGGGCTCTGCGGGCTAGCTGCACCAAACTGGGAGCTTTTCTGTTCCTGCCAGAAGGCAAAGCCTTCCTCCAGCAAACACAACCAAAAGCAAGTCTAGACAGTGCCTGCTCTATAAATACCCAGGGAAAATGCACAAATAGCCACAATCTCCATGATCTTGGGGAAAAAACGGGAAGCTGACTCCACTGCCCCTCTGAAAGGTGTTTGCACAGTCCCGGTGCTGAGTCACAGCCCCCGAATTTACACCTTTCCTCTCTGTTGGAGGAATCCCGCAGATGCCGGGTGGAGGAAAAGCACGGCGCAGGTCGGGGCTTGCTGCGTGTCTGTGGAGCCCGGCTCTTGCCAGGGGTACCGAGTGCAGCGCTATCTACGCTCGGGCTGCAGTTCAACAAGCTTGAGAGTCAGAAATAGCGTGCCAGATATTAATGGAAAGATGGCAGGAGACAGATGAGCGCACCTTCTATAAAAGCTCATTAAATGGTTTCAATTAAAAGGCCCCAGTTCAAAACAAAATGGGAGAAAGTGTAATGTGAGTCACTTGCGTTCCCTAGGAAGAAACCCAACCTGACGTATTCCCTAGACTTCCTGGGAAGTGTGTTATGGGGAATGCTGTAGCTTTTTCCTCTGTCCTGTTTTCATTTGTGCCCACACCTTCTGTGAGCAAAGCCTGTCCCCTCGCCCTGCGACTGGCACCACCCAGCTCCCGGCAGATGGGAGCCGTGGGAGGCTGGAGCTGGCCATGGGACTGTGGGCAGGATGCGAGGGGAAGGCCGGAGGGCTCCGGCCATCGTGCTGGAGCTGGCAGGACGCGTGGGTGTAGCATGCCTGGTACCCAGAAGGCTTGTTGATGAAATGCACTGGTATCTGTCACGCTGAAGGTTTCTCTGCCCTGTCCTTATCCAATCCACCCCCAAAAATGATCCCTTTTTCCTAGCCTGGTGCTGGACCCCGGGAGCTGGATCACCGGCAGTAAGGGGGTTATAGCTGTGATTTGTAGAAGGGGGGACAGATTTCTCACTGTGGCTCTGTTGATGAAAGAGATCCTTTTTATTTTCTGTGTGTTGAAATCAGGACTCAGACATCAGGCCAGTAAAAATAGGGAGTGACTCTGCATGTGTGTGTCATATTCCAGAGCAGGACGGATAACGGCCCAAGGCGCTGCTCCGTTCTGCTCCAGCCCAGCTCGATGGAGGGACTGAATAGCCTCCCTGTTGGGGCGAAACACCAAACCCTGTGACTGGCAGTGAGCTCGTGTCTGCTGGCTGCAAGCACCGACTCCCAGAGCTGTCCCTCACGTGCGCCTCGAGAATCTCTCTCCTTTCTCTTACGGCTTTTCCAGGCTCAAAGGCATTTGTGAAACAGCTGGAGACTCAGCCAAAGGCTGGCACCGGTGGGGCAGGATGGGCCAGTGGCCAGGGATGGGGAAGGTGGGAGGGTTCCTGCTGCTTCAAGCTCTGATCGAGGGCACAGCAAAGTGTACCTCGTGGTGGGACGTCAAGGAAAAAAGGCTGATGGGCTCAGGGCTGTCACGTCTGTGTCTGAAAGGTGGTGGTATGTGTATGCAAAGCACCTGGAGCAAAACTGCTGCTTCCAGAAGCTTTAAAGCTGTCTGGTCCAACCATCAGCTGCCATGTAGTGATAGGACAAGGGGGAATGGGTACAAATTGAAATCAGGGAGGTTTAGATTAGATATCAGGAACAAATTCTTCACAGAGAGGGTGGTGAGGCACTGGGACAGGTTGCCCAGAGATGTGGATGCCCCATCCCTGGATGTCTTCAAGGCCAGGCTGGATGTGGCTTTGAGCACCCTGGTCTAGTGCAAGGTGTCCCTGCCCATGGCAGGGGGGTTGGAACTAGATGATCTTTAAGGTCCCTTCCAACCCAAACCGTTCTGTGATTCTATGTCTACACCCACAACACACTACTAATACCTGGGTGGTCCTTGGTAGTCCCTGATGGGTATCAGTCGTTTATTGCCAGCTGTGGCTGTACAGGTAGGTAAGAGATTGGCCTTTGCTGTCCCCTCAGCTTCCAGCTAATCACTCAAGTGCCTTAATTGTTCATTAAACAATTGCCTTAATGTGTAAGTACACAGTGACCCCGCCTCATATTGATATTGCACAATCCTTACAAGCTAACCTCAGCAGTCCTAGTTTGCTGCTGCTTTTACAGGAGACCTGTAGAAATAAATAACTAATAATGCAAGAAATTTGGCAGGCTCATCATTTTCCACAATGCTTCCCAGCAAAGGCCTTTAGCCCCCGGAGGACTGTGATACTTAAACCAGAACATCACTGGCCTGGCTAGTACCACCCAAACAGGGCTGGAAGGGTTTGAGAGATGACTGAGGGGTACGGCGGGTCCCTCACCAACCCTCAGGAGGGGCAGAAGGAGTTTTCTTTGTAAATTAACTCCATACCGACTGGTTCATGAGCAAGACAGAGGCGTTGAGATCGATGGGACGTTTCCACCACCTCCTCCTAAAGGAAGGGCATTTTTGGTCACTCCCTGAAACGCTGATTCACTCGCCTGGCAGAAACTCAGGCATGCAGCAGGATGGTCAGCCAGCCTGCCAAGAGCTTATTCTCCATCAGAGAAAAGCTTGTTATTAGGCTGAGAGCCACTTTGGGGGCCAAGCTTCGCTCCAGTTTGTCTTCATGGCCATCTTCAAGTCTCTGTGGTTGCAGGGAGATTGGTAAATCTGAACCAAGAGATACTTATCTCCCTGCGTAGGAAGGATGCACCGTGGCATCCGTCCCCAAAGACAGGAAGAGGGCTGCAGCCTGTCCCCCTCTGCCCATACCAGCGAGTAACTACTTCTCTCTGCTCCCTGCTCCCTCTCCAAACATCTGCCCACAGTGGTTGGGGAGGCTAATGCATCAATAATTTTCATTTCCTGCTGTAAAACTTGCCCTGGGAGTTTTGCTGGGAGGGTGGGGCAAGACATTTCAGGCAGGAGATTCATCTCTTGAAAATCACGTTTGATGCTGACAGCTTTTCCAGCTTTCTTTAGGCTAATCATGACAACATTCGTTGCCATCTCTTCCCACCCCGTTTTGTGCTTCCTACTCACATCCTGTCGGTGTATTTTTGGCCACTTGTTAACAATTTGTTTGAGCTAGAACTTGGCACTTGGGAGCTCGGCTCTGAGTGTCACTGCAGGAAAACAAGCTGGTGTTGGTTAACCGAGTGACCTGGTGGCAACTGTGCTGGTGGGGACGTGGCAGCTTTCGGGCTGGCAGGGGATGGGTGGGTTTCTCACAGGGTGGACTCAGCCCCTCAAAATGCGGCTGGGGCATCTTGGCTTTGATGCAGGCGGCAGCCGCGTCTCCCAAGCTCAGAGGGTGCGCGGGGTCTTGCTCAGGGGCTGCTGCTGGGTTCCTCAATCCCACATTGCCCTGAGGTGTGGTGGGAGCTGGTGTAGGAGCCCAGGCGGCCAGAACTGGGCCCAGCCTGTGCGTCAGAGCGAATGTCCATGCTGGCAGAGCGCAGCTCGCTGCTGGTGTCCCTGTCCCGCGGCGTTGGCACTGGCTGTGGATGCAGCTTGGCTCAACAAGGGTGTATCATCTAGCTGGCTCAGGGGAGTGGGCTGTGCTGCTGAGGGTGGGAATAAGCAACAAATGTCCGTGCAGCAGCACTTGGGCATTTTTTAGTAGTAACCTAATCTAGCTTTTTTCTTTCTGCTGTTGGTATTTTCATATGTATGTCACGGTAGATAAAATTCTCTATGGAAAATTGTGATTTGTCACTTCCCAGTCACCTCTGAAAGGCAGAAATAGGAGTTCATAAAAATACGCTGTGGCTGTCAGTCACTTAATTGTTTTACCTGCAACATGCTGAGATTGTTGGATTCCCAGAGAGAGTCCCCACAGGAACCCTAATGTCAACTCCTGATGCAAAACACGTTCTCTTGCAAACTATTTAACCCCACTTCCATGCCCAGGGGAGGATAGCCCTGCGCTGGGTTCAGAAGACAAGGTGCAGAGTCAAGAAAACAGCGAGGGGAGGAGAAGCAGGTGCTGTTCTCAAAAACCCTGTGCAGGAAACGCGCTCCTTAAAGAGACAAACTGGACATCGGAGGTGAGATTTGAGCTCACTGCTCTGACAGATCCCTGGGTCTCCTCCAGCACATCCTTTAGACCCTGCAGGGCCCTGCTCCCACCAGGGAAAGGGCATGAGAAAAATGTACGCAGCGAGGAACAGGTGAATACTGGAGGAGATGGGCGACCGCGGCCCGGAGGAGAGGTGCACGTCGGTGTCCCAGCTGGGAAGAGTAGCGGAGTCTGTCAGGGAAGAGCTGGCAGCCCCACGGCACAGACGCAAGTACAACTGATCCAAATGGGCACATTCATTGCCTGCTTGCTTTAACCTTTTTTAAGCAACTCATCTTTAACTCCACTTTTAAGCAACTGCCTGTGGCTCCTGACCCGGCTGTAGCGTTTGGAGCCTTCTGTCCGCAGGGTCTGCTAGAGACTCCTCGTATTAACCCTTGGGGATGCTGCTGGGCACAGCAAGCTTACTCTGGTAGTTCATCTCTCCTGCTTTTAAACTCCCGCTTGCTTTTCACTCCAAAACCTGGGCTAAAGATGAGCCAACAGTCCTTGTTCTCTCCTAGCAACCTGCATGCTATCACAACAACTTCCAGTCAGTTCCAGGAGCAGCTTCAGCACTTCCCACCCTCCTCAGCAACTGCGTGGGGGAGCCCTCCTGACCCCCGTTCCCCCCCCATGTGCATTTTTCAACTCGCTGGTTTATTTTCCAGCCAGATCAGCTCCAGAACCTGACTCTCAGCCCAGCCCCACAGGCTGGCACAATGGAGGAGCTTCACAGGAGCGTGAGCGGTTGGGAACGGCTCAAGCTGGCATCGCTGCTGACTGCGGAGCCTCCCCCTGCGTCAGGCACGCCAACCCTCGGCTTTTACAGGGTGATCATCTGCCATCTGGGTTGGTCGTCAACGTTTGGGCTTTCAGTAAAGCCACCAAGCCCTGCGGATGAGGCCGGCTGGGGGGAGGTTTGCAGCACGAACAGTGACCAGAACAATCCTGGAGAGATCGTTCCAAAACCAAAAAAATGTGTTCCCTTTGCCCTTTGTTTCATTTAGAATAGAAGGATGTTTGAGGCTGGGTTTATCAGAAGGATTTAAATGGCAGTTTCTAATCTTCTGGTGCAGAAATGTTTTAATAACCTTGCCACAAAAAAATTAATCTCCCGCAAGGGAAAGGAGGAAAAAGCATGACTGGTCCCTGCAGCAGAGTCCTGGGATGAGAGGCTGTGCGGGCAGTCTGTTAGCTGGGCTAGGAGAGACCAGGAGTGATCACGGGGCTGGGAAGGGGAGAGAAGAGTTTCAGCTTGTTTATTCCAGCCACCCTCAGTCCTTACTTCGTAGGCTGTGATTAAACTGGTACGACATTTCCTTCCACTGAGCCGTCACTGGGGCTGGAGCCCCTCTCCCTCCCATCCTCCCTTTTGGCTCAGAGGAGCTAGAGCTGCCTGGTCGTGGGGCAGACCATCACCTCTCCCATCTCCCGTGCTCAGCCCCTGCTTGGCTGGCAGGTTGGGAGCACACCCACGGCTGTAGCATCTGTGGATGCCCAGAGGAGGACAAGAACAGGACAGAACCATGGGGAGCCTCTCCGCAAAGTCTCCTAGCCTCCAGCAGTGGGATTTAGGAGCTCTCTGTGCCCTTTTACATCCCTGAATTTGGCCAACCTGTGTAAACTTGTGACATCCTGAAGGACCTGGGACAACCTCCGCAGCTCGGCTCTGCATCATCTGTTCAGCCATCTCCTTTTGTTTAGGCCGCACTTGCCAGCTGCCGGTTTCACGGGTGCCCCCCAGCTCTGTTAGCAGAGGGATAATAAGGGAATACGGGAACAACTGTTCCCTTATTCACTGTCTGTGCCACGGGCAGGATCGCAGCTCTCCAGGAGCGCAGCACCTCAGCTCTCCCTCTTCCACGCTGAACAGCATTGGAAGTTTCCTAACTCAAGTCACATATTCGGGGGCCGTTCCTTCTTGATTTTGAAGCCGGGGGCAGACGCGGCTGCGCGGAGGAGCAGTGGGAAGAGGGCGCTTCCATGGCGAGAGGGTTGCTCAGGCAGCTGATGGCCGGGCCACACCTTGGGTGTTACCTGCTCACACTGCAGAGCCCAGCAGCCAGCACCGCTCTGGTACATTTACTCTCAGTTTATCCTGTGGAACCTGCTCCTGCCTCCTTTGCAGCAGCTCATCCGAGAGCTGCAGCTTTTCTGCTGTCCGGTTTTTTTCAGCTGGTGAAACTTTATCTTTTTTTAAGCAGTAGCAACTCAGCAGCAAACCTGACAGTCCTCTGGCTCTGCAGATAACCCTGAGAGCCTCCCATGTCACCCCCCTGCCCCTTCTATTGCAAAGAAGAGGGGAAAATGTCCAACCCAACATTTTCCTGATGTAATTCTAATCCAGTCTGCTCTGGCCTCTTTGAGTGCCTGGATGGAGTCAGCATGTGTCTGGATGCTGAACCAGAGACCCCCCTTCGCCAGCTTGAGTTCTCTGCTATTGAACCTCTGCAGCTGGAGAACGACTGACACCCTTTGGGAATTGGCCCTTTGGCTTCAGGGGGGCAAATTGCTGTTTCTGTAGCTTGGATGGCCTACTCTCCGCCTGCGATTTAGCAGGGTTTGTGTTCTCAAGAAACATAGAGGTGAACCAGCCATGCACCCGCCTGCGTGGCCAGGTACCAAGCCCATGGGAGATCATCTAGAGATGCTGGTGCCTGGTGGTACAAGATCCTTCCCCTGCCGACCTAAGGGACCTGACTCTTCTCATGGATCTGAGCCTGGATTAAGCCTGTTGAAGTCCATCTAATTTCAGTCCGAGGATTTGCTTGGGTGCAGTCTGGGACACACTCTCCATCACACAAGTCCTGTCTGTGTCAGATATGAAGGGCTGGAGTCCCAGCAAGGGAGGATTGGCAAAACTCTGTTGTGGTCAGCGTACATCCACCAAGGAGCCACCCCCTACTACCCAACCTTACCCCAGGCAGCTACTCCACACCTGCACAGGCTTCCTGGATGCATGTTACTCCTCTTCCTTCTTCAAGGAGTTTTGAAAGCCCCGTATCTCAACCCAGAAGCAATGCCAAGAGCATCAGGTACTGAAAACAAGACGAACCGCCTTGCTGTGTGAAAGTTGGTGTTACAGATTAACCTGAGGGAATGGCCAGAGACAAGTCCATTCAGTTCTTCCCCAGGGGAAAGCATGAATATCTTTCTAGGGAACAGAGAGGTTTTAATTAGTGCTCCCTTCTGCATAAAGCCTGGCTCTCCTACTCTGTCTCCTCAGATGAACACAGCTATAATTAAGAGGCAGCAGTGTCAGGAATGAGAGCAGGCTCCAGCCTGTGATTTATTAAGGGATGTCGTGGGTGCAATTACCTTTCTCTCTTCTCCTCTCCCCAGTGTTTGTATAAAGTGAATTTACTGATGAAAGGAGTGTGTCAGGCTTAGGCAAATGGGTGCCTCGGTGTTTATCTACAGCAAAGGCAGCGTCGCTGCTTTTGACTCCGTGCAGTTACTGCTGAAAGCCTCAAACCTGGCTTGGAGGATTTCATGTCCACAGGTCGCCATTCTGGCCTACACCCCAACCCTCCGTGACCCCCAGACCGAGGGGCTGTTCACAGCCTCTCCAGCCCCATCCTTACTGCCACCCTCTCCTGGCGACAGTGGTAGGGTGAGGGGTGACCCCAGTGGGGTCCCGCTGGGGGTAATGAGGAGGGAGCGGCAGGCTAGGACAACCCCTTGTGTTGTCGGGGTTTGGGTTTTGCCTTGTATTCGTTGGTGCGGGAATCTGGGGGAGCCCACGGCTTTGGGGGCAGCTCTAGTCCTGGCAGCCAACAGCTCTAACGCGTGAAGAGGTTAGAGCCAGCTCGGCTCCCGGATAATTCCCACTTGTGGTCATCTTCAGCGAGAGAAAAGTTACGGGTAAACAGTCTGGGGGAGGGTGATGTTGCCTCTGACTGTGCCTGTTCGTGCGATCTTAATCGCCGTCCTGCCAGCAGCAGTATTTCACTTTCTGAATTGCTCAGCAGTGGTGAGCATTACTGCTGGGTGGCTGAACTTTGGTTTATTGCCACTCAGACAGTCTGCTCTTTACCTTCATGGGATATAAATCTGGACAGGTTGAGATTGATAAGACAGAGGGAAAAAAAAAATAAAAAGGAAGCAGGAAGAACAAAATTCAAACAAGTTATGAAAAGCTTTTGGGGGCCAACTGGAAGCCAAAAAAAGGGAAGCATTCGCTGGCCCTTTCCAAGGTGGTGTGGGAAGACCCCAGCCCACCAGATGAGGAGCATTACTGCTCCACCAGCCATCAAATGAGCTGCCTTCGCCTAGGGCAAGGCTGGGTCAGAGGCCAGTGAGCCATGAGGGCTCGTTTGGGCCACACCTGCCCATCACGACAGCCAGGGCTGTTGCAAAACCCCATCGGCTGCCTCTTCCTGCCCTGGGCCTTGGTGCCCATTGCCCCGACGGGTGCTCAGCTCCTCCATCCCAGCCAAAGTGCCTGAGGGAAGCCGTGGAAGTGTACTGGGGAGTGGGAGAGGAGAGGTGAATAGGGGGGCTCACACCTCAGCGAGTGAAGACCCAACCATGATCTGGGTGTGGGAATGTGCCCCTGCACCCGAGATGAGGGTTTCTGGCACGTGAGGAGTATTTGTCCATGTCAACAGGGTGAGGAAAACCTTTTGGGGAGATCAGGTGAGCAGGGCTGAGTTGTGTGGCCCTCCCCTGCAGGCATGGATGGATAAAAGGACATAGGGCATCTGTGGCCGGCTGCACCTTGTCCCCTGATCTGACACGGAGCAGCCCAGCCTCTCGCCTTACGCAGCTCTGAGGGTGCCCCCAATTCAGCATTCCCTGCGGGAACAGTCACCACCCGGCTTCGCTTGGTGCCCCAACCCAAATCAGGGCCAGAGCAGCTTCCATCGGTGTTCCAGAGCAGCCGAGCAGGCAGAGCCTGTGACTTCCCACCTTTGGCTTCCTCTTCCCGTGGGTTGGGAAGCTTTTGGTCTGCTCCCTCAGCAGGACCTTGGTGACGGTGAGCACGTTGCAGGAACGCCCGTGGGAGCATTTAGGGAATGGGAATAAGGGCTGGGCTCTCCTGGGGAATTGCCGAGTGGGGAAGAGCTCCAAACCGGTCCAGCGCTCAGCTACACACCCTTCTCTCCCTTCTTAATTGCGATCCTCCTGATTTACCTGGATCACCAGGAAATAAAACCACCCGGGTTTTTTTGGTTACCCCCCGGCATGGCGCATCTGGGCTTTGAGGCGGCGCTGTCATCAGCCCAGGAGACAGGAAGGACGAGCTCTCGCCTTGTGCGCAAGGGTGGCCTCGTTAATCTGGGAGCAGCACCCAAAGCATGGGAACGGCTCTCTCCGGGATCTCCTTTGACATTCCCCCTCAACAGGGATTTGACTCAGAGGAACTAAATATTTTAGGGATGTGTGACAGTGATTTTTTTCTCTGAGCTTGGCATTTCAAACCCGCTGCAAGCAGACAGATTCGCTGTTCACAGCCTCTCCGCTATATAAAAATCCGTAACTCTCTCTGCTGTAACCCTGACAGATGAAAAGCTGGGGGGTCTTGTGGGGGAGATCCGAGAGCCAAATTGTGACCTCGGGCCTCCTTAGATGTCGTCTCCTGTGTCACTCAGGTGTTGTACAGTGCCTGGCAGCATTTCTGATGGTGCAAGGCCTCTCTAACACAGTCTAATACTGTTGGATGAGCAGGGCAGGTTTCTGAGGGTACCACCCTTCCCCTCCCTCCGAGTGGGAGGTTTGAATACCTTGGGCAGGTGGGTCGGTATTTTCCTGGGCACCTGCTGCACCCTGGCCCAAGCAGCG
>NW_010264742.1:59664-62337 GCF_000690775.1 Eurypyga helias
GTCACCCTGCTGCTGATAAAGTTTTACTGCAGTGCAGGAAAACATCTCTGTCTCTCCGGGAAGTCTGTGGATTTTCTTTGCTTGGGGGACACTAGGGAAGGTTCACAAAGCTCCAGTATTTGAAAAGGGTGATTAATTTTATTGCCAAACTCGTAGGCAATGGCCGTGCCCCTACATCTGCTCTGGAGGTAAGGTCAGTGCTGCTGACCACTTAGACGTGAGGCCAGACTTGAGCCTCACAGAGGGAGAAAACCACTGAGTCTTCATCCACCCTGCTCTGACCTGGCATTTCAAGGGAGACCATGGCACAAAAGGGGGGAAGAGAGCACACAGCGTGATGGAGACACTGCTCCAAAACAGCACCCCAGGATCCAGCCTTCTGGGAATAATACTCCAAGGCTCTCCCACACACTTTGCACCTGGACTTATTTTATATGGATGTTTCTCAGGCCCACACAAGCCAATGCGTATATTCTCCCGGTTTCACTCCTTTCTCCCTGGACAAGCAACCTGGTCACTCTGCCGGAGCGGAGCTAGCTGAGCTGGCCTGGGTTCCTCCTGCACAACCCCTCCCTGGCTCCTCATGCCCTTGGCTGAAGGCAGCCACAGCAGGACAGCCTGACAGAAGGGTGGCTGCTGTTACCGCAGACGGTGTATTCCTGATGCTCCCGCGCGCACACCAGTGAGCTGCCACCCGGCTTGGCGACCTGCTCCGTACAGACCGGCACCTGCATCCATCAGGAGTCGAGGAGACAAAGGCCCAGAAGGAACAACCTGTAGGACCAGGCTCAAGCCAGGGTTTGTCACTCCGACTGCTGCCCAGTTGTTTGCAGTCAACAAGGTGGGCACCGAAGAAGAGAATCTGTCTACCTTCACGATACGGAGCCCGTGGCCCAGAAGACATTCCCTCCTCGTGTTGTGCAGCGGGCTGGCTGCTCGCCTCTATCTCAGTGTCTTTGCCCACCCTCACGTGACTGACAGAGGGGCACAGAGCCAAGGCCTGCAAGCTTGTCTTGGCGAACCCCTCTATCGCCCCAAGCAAGCGGGTGCACAGGCGTGTGTGCACACAGCAGCTGCTCTTCACCGTCCGTCACAGCTGGTCCCTCGCCCAGGACTCCACCGACACCCCCTTCAATGTTGTCAGCGCTCAGCTTTTTCTCAGGTGCCCAAAAGCACCCCCAGTGCCTCTGAGCTCTGTTGTCATATGAGAAACCCACCCTGCCCGGCAGAGTACAGCAGAGCGGACCCTGCGCTGGGCCGTCTGCCGGTGCCTGCGCATGCCAGAGGGCTGGGATCCAGCCAAAAGAGCACCAGGTCCTCGGCCAGCCTGTCTTCCTACCACTGCAGCAGTGGGAACCAGCAGCAGGTACGACCCGGGCCTGACCTCAGCGGGGATCGAGTTGTTCGTGTTACCCACACACCAATGTAGCCCTTGGTTTTAAACAGGGCGAAGCAATGACCTTTGCTGCTTACAGACACGTTCCCACAGCGGATCCCAAGTCCTTCCTGACAGCCCTGTTTTAAAGGGCTCCGTGAGTCAGTACCGCTGCCTGCCTTTTCTCTGTGCGAAGGATTCATTTTTCTCCCTGACCAACCGAAAACTCGATCGCTCGACTGAACGGAGCCAGGAATGTGCTGCGGCGAGCGCGAAACCCTGCGTGGGTCCCTGCTTCAGCCGGCCAGGCTGTGGTGTGTCAGCTGGGGGCTGAGCCCGTTGCTGTCATTTCTTTAACTCAGAAAAAGTCCTTTCAAGGGGCAGATCTCGCCAAAGCAGCCCAGCGCTGGAGCTCGCGGATGAGCAACCGCTGCCGGATCTGATCCCTGGTACAGCCCTCGCTCCGTGCGGCGTTTCGGAGCCAGCCCAGCAGCGCAAGGGTTACTCCCCGTTGCCCTAATTACAGCAGGGCAATCACCGTATTGTAACTACTGTGTTGTCTCACAATTATTTCCAGTATTTAAAAATAACATCAGTTAAATCATTTGTCCCTGAGCCTTGTCCTCGGTGGAGTTTGCACCAGCATTTTCCAGGCAAATAAGTGAAAGGGGACAGGAGAGCTGCGTCCTGACTTGTTAACGCAGACGAAAGCTCACGGGGAGCCGGAGCCGTCACGCAAGGCGACGGGGCAGCTCCGAGCCAGCCTTCCCTCTGTTCTGAAATAATGAGGAATGCTGCCCAGTGACGGGCAGGGAGAGCTCACCCACCGAGAGCAGCAGCTCGCCAAGGTGCCGGGTGGGCGAATGGCAACAGTTCCCTCCACGCGCGTCCCGAACGGAGGAAACCCCGAGGTTTGCAAACAAACAGCTGCTCAAAACTACGTCTCCAGACCTCATTAGGAAGGAAGAAAAAACCCTGTTCTGTGCCAGACGGACATTTTGCTGCCAAGAAAGTGCCGCCTACTGGACCCGGCCCCGTGGGGAAGTGCAAGAACGGGAAAAACCCAGAAAACAACGCTGGAAAAATTACTTTTTTTCACCCTTTAAAAAGAAAAACCCACCCATAAAACTATGCACCTACAGTTATCGCAGCCGCAGCTCCCTCTGCGGCTCAATCAACCAGGCTTGTGAAGTAGACAGAGGTTGGGGGGGGTGTGAAGTTTTAGGGGTTGCCAGGAGGGACTCACCGGTGCTGAGAAGCCGCTCTCGTCTCCCGCAATCCCCTCGGCTCCCGTGGGT
>NW_010264742.1:62392-63236 GCF_000690775.1 Eurypyga helias
GCCATTCTCCGGCAGCCAAGCTCCTTCTGCCGCCCTGCGCAGCGCTTCGCCTACCGTCCCAGCCCCAAGGATGGAGGAGGGAGCGAGGCAGAGCCCACCCAGTGCCCCAGCCTTGGGGGTCCCGGTGCCTTCCCTCTGCCCTTTCGTCCCGGTGCCGCTCGCCCCGGTTGTCTGAGAGCAGGTGACAGAGGTTTCTTGGCAGAGGCGAGAGGAGGGGAGGGATGTGGAGGCAGCGAGAGGTGGAGCTGGGACCCGGAGCAACAGGTTACTGTATAACTAGGAGCCGGTGCCCCGACTGCATCCCCGCAAGGCACCGGGGGTGGCTGGGGCCTTCGCGCTCCCCGTGCAAGGGGACCAAAAACCCAGCCAAGGGGCTGCCCTGCGAGGGGACGTGTTCAACCTCAGGTTTCTTTCACCCGAGGACATTTTGTACCCGAGGGGGAGGCTGAAGGCAGCGAGGGGTGGTGAAGGAGTGCGTGGAGCTGGGTTTTCCATCGTCGGTGAGGGAGGGGACGCGCTGCCCAACTGCCTCGTGGGGGGAACAAGGCACCTTTTGTGCAGCCCAGTGCTCTCCTCCGCAGCTCCGCGCTGGCTGACGGGTTGTTTTCCTCTGGCTTCGCTCTTGCCTGCTCTCTCTGCCTTGATGTCTGCAGCAGGGAACGGTGCTGTGAGGTAGAGGGCAAAACATCCTCTCCCGGGCTCCCCAGGGCAGTGAGGGCTGAGGAGCGGAGCCCCCTCTGGGGTACCCCACACCGCAGCACTGTGCTCCTTAGGGTTATGCGGCCAGAAAGCCCCTCGTCTTGTCCCAGCTCCACCGAGAGCTGGCGGGAGGTAGCGAGGACCC
>NW_010264742.1:63324-64638 GCF_000690775.1 Eurypyga helias
CCCACCCTCCGGAGGAACCGTGGTGCAGTGAGTGCCATGGCACTGGAGGGAGCAAAGGGCTCGCTGGCCTTGGGCATCCAGCAAAGGTTTTGGCATCCGCGCGGTGCAGCCGGAGCAGGGCTTGCTGCTCGGCGGGAGATGCTCCTTGGCACCTCTGCTCGGGCAACCACCGTGTGCAGGACCCCGGCATTACTCCCATGCGTGTGCCCGTGAGTTCTGGCAGACAGAAACTGTACGTGGCCATCGCGGAGAGCGTACCCGTGTCACGGCAGTACCGCGTCAGCCCTCCCCTGCAGACGTCCACGCTCTGTTATCAGTGTTGTCAGGAACAAGATCGATGTCCTTTTTTCACCAGGGCCCCAGGAGGGGCACCGAGAAAGCACGAGCCGCTTTGCGCTGGAGTAGCAGAGGTAGGACTTGAGCTTCGGCCCTTGTGTTGTGGGCAGGGTCGTTCTGTGCTCTCTGGCACAGGCTGCCCAGAGAAGTTGTGGATGCCCCATCCCTGGGAGTGTCCAAGGCCAGGCTGGATGAGGCTTGGAGCAACCTGGGCTATGGAAGGTGTCCCTGCCCGTGGCAGGGAGTGGGGCTGGGGGGGCTTTAAGGTCCCTTCCATGATTCTAAGACTTCTTTAGAGGCCCCAGTCTCATCACATAATCCCTTGTTGCTCCTCTCTCGCTCTTCAAAAGCCAGAAGTGCATTTTGAAAGTTGGTAAAGCTGCTCCTTGGTTTCTGCCCAGTCGGCAGAGAGGATGCTTGAGTTGTGCTTGGGGTCTGCCATGCTGCCGGCTCAGCCCTGCAGACCCTGTGTTTGGGGGCCTAAAGGGACCCTGGACTCTGGGAAATGGTGTCTTGCCTGGGCAGACGTAGGGCTTTCAAAGAACACCTGGTTTCGTTTGTCTCAAGATTTCACGTTTTTTAAAATGATGGGATCAGCTCATGAGCTGGAAAGTGTCGGCTGAGTGTATGGGTCTTACAGATGTGTCTGTAGCAGCGTGTGATCCACCTGTTAGCTAATCTTGTCCAAAAAATGAGGCTCAAAAGCCCCAAAAGAGCATTTTATCAAAGTGCATGTGCGTCATGGGCTTCCCCACCATCCCCATGATGTGTGGTGAGCTCGTGGCATGTACCTGCTCTGAGACCCCTTCCCACCGGCCCCGGGGAAGCAATAGCTGCAACCCTGATGCTAGAGAAAGAGGTGAGAAAGCGCTTCCGCTGCAGGGCACAGGTCTGAAGGAAGCCAGCTTCCTTAACCCCACTCCTGCGGAGTTCCCTGCTGCCGTGGTTTTCTGTGGTGCTCCGCTCGCTGCCTGGCCT
>NW_010264743.1:0-19114 GCF_000690775.1 Eurypyga helias
ATGGCGGGGGGCAGAGTTAGGGGTGTGGTGTTTAAATGTCTATGCCTTCCTCTCCATTTCCACAGAGAGGGGCACCTTCCCCAAAAAAGAGCAGGGACCGAATGCTATCTTGTCTACAATGAGTGCAGACAAAAGAATGAGCAAAACCTTCCTGTTCCAGCCCCTGCTCAGGCTCCCCAGCATATATTAAGGATCAGGCACTATGTAGTACTAAAGAAACTACAGACAATACAACAGAAACAATCTCATTTCCCAATCTGATTACACTGTGGAACGCCTGATTTTGCAGGTGTGGAAAAAAATCCTGGAGGTGAAAGATCGAGTTCTTTGCCTCTGGGATATTAAAAACATTCTTACACTCAGACAGCTTGGAGATCTTTCTTTGAAACGCAAATTAAGAAAGCAACACAGGGTTAAGTTCAACAACCATGTGGTCTATCCCAGGGAAGCGCTGTACAAGGAAGTCCTCTCAGCTCAGCTGCTTTAAATACTTCAGATGGCATCACACAGCCAATTTAGTCACCTATTTATGCAAATGAACCACAGGTTTAAGCATTTAGTTCTAGACAATATAGATCCAAGGGTAAAGTAAGCCCTACATTTCCTGGATGTGCCAGTTGAGCCTTGAAATGGGCCACCTACTTACTGAACAAAATAGTCTCACAAGTAGGCCATAACACAAAAGATGGCCATTATTTCCCAAAATCATTGCCATGACCTCAATGAGCTTTGCATCACCTTCACTAGAACCTAGGTCTGCAGCCAAGCTGCTGGTGAGATGTTAGTGTGTAGGAGCTTTCAGGGTTAGGTAGACCTAGCACGTAGGAATCCTTTTGTGGGACTGTGGTAGGATTTTTGTCTGCCTTACCAATTAAATAGGATTCAGACAGGATCTTATCTTCAGATACGCAGTCTCCCTCTTTTCCCTTCATCACAGCTGAAAGGAAATACACATTGTAATAAGTTCTGCCAGAACAGGATGGGTTTTTAAGCAGTCACCATTCTGAAAAGTACATAATGTCTTCAACCCACCAAACTATTAATATCCGTTTCACTATGCATTACTGACACCTTTGAAATAAAATTCATTACTTCTGTCTGTCACTAATGCAGCGCTATCAATGCAGAGAAGTGAGTATTGTCCAAAACTCTGCATTAGTCAGTAGTCTCAAGTACATCATACGACAGTAATAGGTCCTCCGCAGAGTAAGAGTTTATCAAAGACAGGGTGACCATGCACCACCAAACACAGGCATTTTTCAGATGCTTACTTTCACAGGAGAAAGGAGGAGTGGCTGAGTTTGTAACTGCCACACCAAAGGAAGGGAAATGCAATCTCTGAAAACTCGTATGTGATAGGTATTGGCGGGGGGGGGGGGGGGAGGGGGAGGAGGAAAGCTGTATGAATTTCAGGCGTGCTTCAGCTAGAAATTCACTCTTCTCATTCATACCATCTCCATGCAAGCTAAAGAGCATTCTTTTAAAAGCCCAATCAATTACGAGATGTAATCTTTAAAAATGCTTGAGAAATTAGGTTTTCTACAGATTAATTTTTTATTTTACCACAAGAAAAATAACTAAAAGGAGTTTCTTTGAAGATCATATGCAGGACAGCCACCTCTGTCAGTCACGCACATCACTTCACTTTCTCTAAAACGAAGACCTACGATTTCAAACACATTCCTATGTACCGCCAGGTGCGAAAAGCCCTGTAGCCCAGAGCCACACTGAAAAGGTCATTTCAATTTCATTTATTAATTTCACACACCAGAGCTGCCAAACAGGCAAACAACACAGAGGGAGAGCTCTGGACTTTATTTAAAGCTTTTAAACAGAAATGTATATTCAAGTCAGGCTCATGCAGAACTAAAGGTCTGCATTGCCCTTAAATTCAGTGTAGCACTTAGGCAACCAGAGTCACCACGATTACTTAGCAGCTGTTAGAAACAAGAATAAATCTTGATACCTGGCTATTTAATATACTTTTACATTTCAGTAAGCTCCCCCTCATTTAAGGTATGTACTGGGGCCTGTATCTAGTTACAGCACTGACTGAGACAGCTACAGGGGGTAAAACACCACAGTCAGTGCTGATTTCACCACGTCCAGGACAGGATAGATCTGTCTGGGCTGCTGTCAGCAGGTGGAGTTGCTGGAGTAGGACTTTCTTGGTACCTCAGGTCATCTAATCCTTGCTTACACGCCTTCATGTCCCACTGCATTACAAAGCGCACACGTGAGCTAAGACAGCTGGAGACCCAGGCAAGCCTGGAAGCAGCTGAGCTGCTATATGATCTCTTCTCTACTCTTTTTTGATTACTCCCTACTTATCGGAGGTCGCTCAGCCCTCTCGTCCACCTGAGCTGTACCTAAACAGCCTTTCCCAACCAACAAACCTACCATTCCTGTCCAACCCTTCCTTCTCGGAACTTCGTTACAGCGTCTGCTCCCTTCAATGCAGCTGCATCAAAGGAAATAATCCTTCAACAAAGTAGACTTACACTTGTTACACTCAGAGCAAAAGCCCTCCATGATGAAATCCAGCATCTTCTACTACACATTTAGAGGCAGTTCACTCTTCATAAAAACAAAAAAAAAAATTGTAACATAAAAGCAGGAATAAAAACAGTTTCTAAAAAATACAAGCATTTATAAACAGTAGGAAGTCATATTTCTAGCCATTTGATTATCTACTTCCTCAACCTGTGGATATCTCCACACAACACATATTAAACAACCTGGTAAAAGACATTGCTGGAAAGATGAAAGCCACAAAAGAATACACAGTGCCTACCCCTGATAATTTAATATAAGCTAAGGCACAGCAGGTTCATGTAACATTTTACAGAAGAACAGAAGGGAGTGAGGGACAACAGTGTTCCAAAATTAACTCTCATTTTTGCTGTTAGCTGTTGCTGACTTCGGTCGCCACAGATCATTAACAAGTTCTTAGACCAAATGAAAAGCAGTCAGAAATAAAATGAGAAAAAACAACCCCGGGGTTATACTTGAAATGAGAAAAATGCACATATTTTTAACCAGATGGTTTTCTCTCTGAGTTATAAGCTTTTATAATATGAAATTATTACTCTGCATAGTAAGTATTACTACTCTCTTGTTGCACACATTTTTAAATTCTAAGAAAACCTAACTGCTGCACTGCCTGCAGCAGACACTTTCAGGAAATGTTAAAAATCAGGATACTGCTTCCTCCAGTGTCAACCTGTTTCTTAACCAGCAGCACAGAGCTGAACGCCCAACCAGCTGTGCCATGGGCTCATGCACACTCAATGACATCAAGTATTTTTCAAGATAATTTGCTTTGGTTGGGATGGAAAAAAGAAAGGAAAATGGCCAGGATGATAAAAAATTCATCATTTTGTCCAGAGAAGACGTTATATGATGGAGTTGTAGCCTAGACAAAATGTGTCATTAAACCAAACAATGGGTAAGAATTCAGAGTAGCTTGTGGGTATGACATAAACCTGAAGTAAGAGCACACTAGTAGATGGAAAAATCCTGTCTGCAGTAACTCCATCCCTTCCTGAACATGCAGACTTAACCCCTGCTCAAGTCAGGGACAACACCATAGATTGCCTCCACTCAACTTAAGGCACTCGAATGAAATACCTCTTGAAGTTATTAACGAAAGATAAACATGACCTGAGCTAGACAGGGCCTTGACAAAGCTACAGAGCACCAATAACCACAGTTAACAGTTCAGTTGCTGAAGGAAGTTCTGAAGACCTGAAGAATGACTCTGACCTTTAGCAAGTCTCCCTCCCAAGCAACCATGCTCCCACTTCAAGATCCTTGAGTAAGTGCCTAAAATAGACCCAGATATTCCAGTTCTAAGAGTGCTATTTGGAAGCATGAACAAAACTAAAATTGGTGTCCATACATCTCCCCCAGTGCAGCTGTTTTGACTCATTAAGACTCTCTGTAAAATGCTGCCAACCAAATCATCAATATAAAACCATCAGACAGTTACCCATCCTACTTAAACAATCCACAGGAAAGCACAGTTAACATCTGTGACTTTATTTCTTTCAAAACAAAGACAGGGCATCAGCCCTCATCAAAATGCCATATGGTGGTGCCAACGTATGTTTCACGTCTTTCTGAGAACCGGTTTCTCAGAAACAGGGGAGCACAAATGTTTGGCCTTCTAATTCACAGCAAAGAATTATTTTATGAGACATTTCAGTAAATGAGGGTAGCATATCAAATAACGTTTCTAAAAAGTGCATGAGCAAGTTGCTATGTATTTTTCAGCAATAATTAACTGACCCTGAACACTGCAAATGCCACTTACTTTCTTTCATATGAGAACTGCTTTATCTCTGGTTCCAATATGCAACAGCCTCCCCGAACACAACGGCAAACAGCTTTCCAGATCATTGTGCCTGGACTCAAATACAAGCTGTATTAATGTTCTTTTCCCCAGTGTTAAATGTTTTTGATAGCTAAGAGAAAGGCTCCATAGTGCAAGAGCTAGTTGCTAGATGAGGGCATCCCACTGTGGGCCGTATTTGGCACTTCTTTCCTATAATGTGAAAGCATGACACCCATTAGTATAATTGGGATTTACAAGCCTGCACAATGAAGCAAAACTTATAAAAGACCCAAGAGAGTGAACATAAGCTATCATCAACAGGGGTGAATTTGATGCGTAAGCCATAATGCCACTACTAGAGCATTTCTGGCTTTCATGAAAAACAAAATTCCTAGTATTATTTGGTATTTATATAGCTCATCTATCTTGCACTTTTATCTCACACTAGTTTCCAAAAATAAAAGTGGAAAGTCAAAATAAACAAAGTCATCCTAAAACAGGATACAGCCACACATTAATTAAAAAAAAAAAAATCTGAAAGGGAGAATAGATGGAATAAAATCTGCAGGGAGACAGATGTGCAGGTCTTAATTTCTTTGGCTTTCTTGTTAACTATTTCAGAGCATCAACCTCATGGGGATGGCACAGTCTGAATAACTGATTTTCTCACCACACTTGTGAGAGGATATTTTTAAGAGTCTGTTTCTTTTTAATGCTGCTCAAATTGCAATTAAAAGCTGGTAAGTCTAAGCCATGGTCCTGAACCTGTCCACTAGAACTTGGCTTCTCTCTTGTCCAAACTGAGTTCAAACACAATGGCTTATCTGCCTGAAAAGCTGCCCACGACTGCTGTGTTATTTTAACTCACACTGTCCTTGCAATCTCATCCTAATAACTTGTAATTACCATACGTCTGACTGCATTCATGAACAAGTCGTGCTACCTGACTCAAAAGCAAGGACTGGGAGATAGAAGTTTTCCCTAGAAATATCCTCAAGCAAAATGCTCTTCAAACAGATGTCCACATCAACAGAGTGGAAGTATCAAATAATTCAGTTGAGGTAGACATCTACCTTGTCTCACCTCCTTTCTAGCCCCTCAGACAGTGATTACAAAGCCAGTGAAACACAAATATAACATAACTGTTGGAAATTAAGCCACAAATGTAACTTCCAGTCTGCTACTAGAGAGGATCAAACTGCTGACACATAGAAGACTGTTGGGAAAAAAAGCCAAAACCAAAAACAAAACCAGAATTGTTTATCGAAATGTTCTTGTTCTGTACGTGGGAAGAAAATCCCGCAATGTCATCATAGTATTTCTACTTCAAAAATAACTAAGGGAGATATTAAAGAGCAACTCCTAAAGCTTGACGCTTTTAAGGCCAGCAAGTTTTGGTAAAACAGAAGGTCAAGAACCATGTGGGAACTTCATGATGTTGTTCACATTTTGGAACAAGAGAAATTTTCCCAAGAACTGACAATAGCCAGTGCTGGCATAATATCTACTAAGGGCACACAGCACAAATTAAGACATCACAGTCATGTCAGCTTGACATGACTCAGGATGGGCAGGGAGGGAAGGAATGAAAGACAGCTGATATTAACCAGACTAGTAAAGAATTAACAGCAGGAAATATGGCCATAGCCAACTTTATAAACAACAGATCCTATCTAATGAGACTACAATTTTTACATTTTCTAATTACAGTTCTTAATGAGATTATAAGTCTTAACAGTAAAAGACACAGTATGCTTATGACACATACAGGCTACGTAATGCATTTATCTTGACACATTTTGATGAAGAACGATTTAAGAGAAAAATCAATGCTATACACATTCCATTGATTCAAAACTTGGCTAACTGAGAAAGCTTAACATCCAATTATAAAGGAGGAGTCATTATCAAGCAGTTACAGTTCTACCAAAACTCTCTGGAGGTATCAATTTGCCCCTCTGGTACTGAACATTCTTATAAGGATTTGAAAGATGACATGAAAACGTTCCTGGTGCCATCTGTAGATAATACAAAGACTGCAGGAATCAGGAGGACAGGTGACAGACAGGCAACCACCGGATTCATTTGTAACCTGAGCTCCAGGAAGCAGTACAAATTTATGTTCAAACAAAAAGTCGCATAACAGAGAAATTAAGCCTTAGGAAACAAGGCTGTAGTCTGCAAAACAGCAACTCTGAGACTCTTGGTGTCACCTCAGAGTGGCTGAACACCAGCTCTTAAAAGACCTCTGCAGTCAAAAGGGTTAAAACCATCCTGGGAAACACACAACAGGATCTAGGATTCTCTCAAGTTGCTGACATCTATTGCTGCAGGGGCCTGCTATGGCTCTGCCAACTCTGCTTGGCCTGAGTGATAAATCTACTCTGCATTCACCAATACCCAAGCTTTTCTCAGTACAGAAAACCTTTGCTAGAACACAAGTAACAGGACTAGTATTGCTTTCTTTTTTCAGAGCTGTGATACCAAATGACAAGAAAAGGTATATAGTTTAAAATTACATGTTGCTATCTACCGTCCTACAGCATGCAGTATGGCATTTCATATTTTTATCCACGGCCTTTTTGTCTTCAGCTGCATGTACAATCACACCTTCACTTATGCAAGCTATATGTCCTGCAACCTTGTTATTCTGCCACCTGCCTGTGCTGATTTGCTCAGACCAGCAGACCAGGTTACGTTTCCTCAGAAACTAAGAAAAATACATCTTTCTCTGTGACACAGGGACCATCACTTCTTTGCCCTTCTCTCCCATCTTTCTATTTGGGCAAAGCCAATACAGCTCTTACCTTTCTTTGCAAAGGCACACACCAGCTCCTGAAAATAAACGATCCAAACTGTTTAAACCTGTCCCCATTATCAGCCCTTCAATTATTATTCATTGACATGTGTTGTATAGGGGGCAGAGTAAGAAGGCAGCACGTGTGGCAGATCAGCAGAATATCCTATGAGTTTCAATCCAGGCTCAAGTCATCCCAGTCCTAAGGACATGAACTTGCTATTTTTCCTAGTTATCTCAAAAGCATTACCATGCTTGCAGGAACAGTCTACACATAAAACAAACCGCTTGAAAATTAACTTTGATTAGATTCCCAGGGGATTTTACCCAACTGCCTGCTGCCTTTCTTATGGGCTTGTTATTTCAATAAATATCAGCTGTGGCCTGCTACAGTTTTCTGTATGCAAAGAGATTGTTTTCCACCTTAAACTGAAAATTTTGTTAGATTTTTAAAAATAGATTAAAAAAAAAACCACAACAAAAACCTTAACCATTGTGGATGCAAACTCCACCCGTGTAGGATGCAGTAATTAAAACCACAAGCTGTCTGCTGTGATAACAGAAATGAGGAGTGTGCTGGCCTTGCATTTTCACATCAGATACGCATCTCCCACAGCCACATACGCCTCGTGAGCCACAGCAATACGAAACAGTCTGAACTACAGCAAGCTGACTTTCAGCACCCACAGGTACCACTTCTACTGGTCATCTGCACCCTCCAAGACTGCTCACAGCGTCAGCATATTATAGCCAAATGCCCCATCCCTGGCTGCTTCTGTCAGTCTGTTCTAGTTCCTTCCAGAATTTATCTGACACGCTTCCCAGTTCATGGGCTTGGAAACTTTGCTGTACCCTTACTTCTAGAATTAGTAATTACACAGACAAGTAGTTCACTTCAAATTTTCTATTAAGCATCAACTCCAGTTTCAAATAGTAGAGAACTAGATTTAACAGTGCCATCTAGATACCAGCACTACATCTGAATACAGTTCTTGACAAGACCATACAAGTAACCTGAGCGACACTGAATATACCAAAGGTAAACGCTTCAGTAAAAAGCTTAGTCAGATCATAGACACTGCCCTTGTGTGACAACTGTGCTGTCTAATAATCCTACAGAAATGGAAAAATTATTTAGAAGCACAACATTCTTGCTTCATTGTACACAAGGAAATTTTTATCAATGTGCAGCCAAAGATCTGAAGTTGCTATGAGCATATGAAAACATTCAACACCACACTTTGGCGTTTACCCTTTTCTTGCACATGCAACAAGAGCAGAATTTGGCCCTTAGCTGTAACTGAGTTTTGCAAATATTCTTACAAGTTTTTATGGCTCAGAAAATGTCCTTTTGCTTATAACAAAGCCCTGGTCTTCTAATACTCCAAAACCCGCTGGTGATACTGTGACAAACTGCTGCTGTTTGCTGTTAACCAGCCCTTGTACAGAGTAAATTCCTGTGTAAAACCAACACTTTGCATTTAACCACCTTTAATCTGTATTTCACAACTAGGGTGGTCAGGCATTTGGCCTAACTGGGCAGAGAAGCCAGCTGGCCAGTTTGTGGGAGCCAGGAAATGTGCCAGAGACTGACCAGACTCACCGCTGGCTTCTGCCCACAGGAATAGCCATGAAAACGCAGCAAGGTCGCCAGCAGCCGTGGGCACCCACTACACCTGCTCTCCCTGCTGCCCAGCTGTAACCATCACTCCCCCACTTCCAGACCTGTCCCCAGCACCTCTTCTTGGCTCCAGTGGGAGCAGTTCAACCCATTTTACAGATTAAAGAAATCTGACACAGTTATGGAGTCAGGAACAACAGACCAGATTTTCTGTGACTACTGTCTCTCTTCCCTACTGTAACCACAGCATGAAACTGCCCCTCTGGGCAAACCTTTGTTCTAGTAACACATTCCAATACAACATGAAGAACTGTGTTACAAGTCAACCATTGTTTACACTGCTGCGGAAGACAGAGAGAGCAGGGTTCATTCTTCGATGCTACAGTAATACAGAAAACGAGAGATGGTCTTTGTCTCAGCCTCTGTACAAGACAGATCTGGAAACACTACCAGAGTATTTTCTGCGATGCTGTCCAACACTTACACAGAGCCAAATAATTAGAACTTCTTGTCATCAGCATCCAGTTCACCTCTCTCTCTATTCTTACCACAGTCCTTGGAGCACACATTAGCCTTTCAGAGATAAAAAATTCAGGGACTAGAGAGTAAGCACCATGTCTGCTGACTAAACCCAAGGCAAGTCTATACAGAAAAGAATCCAAGCCAGAAAGTAAATAGTTTGCTGCCTCACATACTTGCCCAGTAACTTCTTAAAGTGAAAGGTGACCTCAAAAGCCTTTCCAGCCTTGGCAAAATCCTCAGAAAATAACTCTATAAAGAGTTAATCTGGCAGAACTTAGCATACAAGTACAGAATGCCAAGGCTTCTCTCTCTGTAACTCCAGTGCACTGTGATCACGTAACAAACCAGTGCAAGAAACATGATCTTACTTCAGCAATAGAAAGTAGTGAATTTGAATTCTTCATTAAATCAACACTAAAAAGGTGCATGATAGCACTAGAAATTGTAGTAGTATTAAGGCTTTTGGACAAAAGGTTAGTAAGCTTCAGTGGACTCTGGGCAGCACCTACAGTCATTCCCAGGTTACTCCACTATTGCTGGCAAGCAAGGATATGGCCCTGGGAATCACCAGCAAAAGACGGTGGGCAGTAATTGCAGCCTATCTAATTATAAAAGTCAGGCTGTATTTACAGTAACTCATCCTCCCCATCATCCTTTCACTCCCTCAATGTACAAGACCTCAGCTCTCAATCAGCCTTCTCTGACAACCAAGCATTTCTGACACTGCACAAAGGCACCACAGGACTTTGCTGAAGAGAAGAACAGATGCCACTGACCCAGGGAGGTAAGGGTGTGACCAGTCTACTTCCAAATCCATCATCCTCCCCATTTTTGGATAGAAAGGTCACAGAAGCAGCTGCTCCAGCTGCAAGCAGGGGTCAAAGGGAGTAACAAAACCCAGAGCAAGCAATGTGCAGAGGAAGGCTGAGCCACACCACCCAGAGCAGTGAATGGCAGATGACAGTCACACCTAAAAGTTGGTACTATGCTACAGAACTGCACTCACAAGGCATCCGTATGCCATCCACAAAGGGACAAAAACAGTCTTCACAGTTATGTGAAGAGAGAGATGCTAATTTGCTTCTGAGATCATATACTCTAAGGTATGGCTAATGGATACAAAGTACATTCGGACTAAAGCAAAGGAAAAAATGTAAGATTACCTATTTCTTGTTTGGTATTTGTAAAAACAGTTATGGTGGACTCATCTTATTTACTCCATTGCCTGAATGACCCAGCAACCCTCACTGCTCTGTTCAGAAATTGCTCCTTTGAATGAATATTGGCCATGAAAATGTGATTATAAGGAAGGGGAAAAAAGTCTTCTGAGACTTGCCCCATTCAGCATCTCCAGAATGCTGATGCTCACAGACATTGCTTCTGTCAGTCTGTGCTTGGCCAAGCATGGAAAGCATCCCACACAATCGCTGCCCCCCAGAGTTCGCCATCTACAGTGGACAGGTACCAAATGTATTTGCATAGTTATGTTCATCTCAGAACAGGGCAAAGAAAGAGGTTATAAAAACCCCTCAAGCCCTGTCTGGAATTCAGGCTTGCTTCCTCCTTTTCACTGCATCAAATGCCAAAGTGCTTGCTGTTGTGGGCAGTGTGCACCCTTCACATGCCAAAGTACTGAGATGGTCTTTCCTTCCTTCTGAGCTAGACACTCCAGTAACCTATCCTTAGTTCTCCTGAAGAAAAGAGGTTGGGCAAAAGTCTGATGAGGACAAGATGATATCTGATCAGGTCGAGTGCAGAGTCCGTTTTCAAGACCCATTTAATTTTCTCTTGCTGCATTTCCAGTAGTGATCAGTAAACACTTAATACTAGAGAACAGAAATGCCCCAGATGGGAAGACAGATGGGACAGCCTGAAAGAACCCATTCGTAAATATGTGTTTTGCCCAGAATAATGTTTCCTACCACAACCATCAGGAAAGCGGTTAGTGCTATGCCACGTGCCAGGGCTAACAGTGCTGTGGCATCCACACCCTGCTGCCTGGGACTGACAGTACCAACGAATTATGCTACAACACCCGTGAAAAGCAGAGTATATTTCAGGCATTTTGCTGTTCTTTTCAAAGGTCTTCAGCAGTTTCTAAAGTTCTGCTGCAGTCTCCGTAAATACCTGTGTCCCCAGAGAAAGCCAATGGCAAATGGATGGCCGGATGCGTAGCCCTGCAAGGCGCTCCCTGACACAAGCCCTGCAGCAACACTGCTGTGCATGCTGTCCTTCAGACAGATACCCACTGCACTGCCTTGGCTTCTGCACACAACAGATCCCCGACAACTGAACTTTATAGCTGCCAAGATCTTTTCTCTGCAATCAGTTACATGAACAACACCCCCTCTTTCTATTAAATTTTCTTAAAGTTCTGTTGCTCCTTTATTTCTCTTCTCTGCCTCCCTGTTTTACCCACACACCTGTTAATTTAGCTGATGTTACATGTCTCACTTGGTGTCTTTTGGGTATCTGTGGAGGTTATACTTGGGAAAGGTGTTGGTTTTAATTATTTATATCAATTGCATTATCTGGACTCATACCAAACACAGACATACTGTGCCCCAGAGAACTACCTTCACTTCAGCCTTTACATCATGTTGAAGGCCACTTGGGAAGGAGCTAAGTTCTTTATCAATCAAGTTTATCAATCCCTGCTAAAAGGGAACGTTTTAACTGCTTGGAATCAGATAGGTCCAAGTATGCCTAAATCACCTCCCACCGTTACCTAATCTCTTGTGCTTTAATTTCAAAGCTTATTTACTTTTTCTGTTTTCCAGATATTCCCAGAGACACTAGCCTGCTTGTTCCAAGAGCCTGGGAATCCCCACAAACCACTCTCGTCTGAGCACCAAAAACAGTACTCAGGCAGCTAGAAAGAGGACTTGAAGGGAAGCCCTGAATCAACAAATCCAGCTACCAGCTCTCCATCCCATAAACTAAGGCTCACATAAGAACAGCAGGACTGACTCAGATGCCAAATGCAGACACCTGGAGAAGAGTAAAATAGGATGTGGTAATTCCCACTAGTTCTTTTCCTGCCTTTTTTACACTGAGTGATGCAAAATGCCCGCTTTATTCTAAGTGAATCCTTAGCCATATTTTCCCATATTTTTCTAATAACTGCTCAATCCTAGGATTTCCACCCCCCCCCAAAACCCAAAGTAATATCCTGCTAGTAATAAACTAAAAAAAAAAATTCCAAAATAAAAGGAAGTATATTCAAGTCTTGGTCTTACACTTCCAATATAGGAGGTCTGAATAACAGAAATTCCTATTATTTGCTAAATTTATGACTTCACACTCCAGACTGCAACACTTAAATTTCACCCCCCACGACTTCAAGTCTAACGTAACCTATTTTAGCGATACATCACAGTCCTCCTCTGTACTGATGACACTTTTCAGCCTTACATCATAAGCAAAGTTCATCTCACACATTCCTTATGCTTGTCCCATGAGTATCAACAAAGAATTTGAATAAAAGCAGTGCCAGAACAGAGACTTGGGAGACTACGTGAATAGTCTTACTCCTCCCAATAATCTCCCCTCACTTGATATTCTCTAGATTTATGAAGCCATGCAATTCAGTACTTACTTAAAATCTTTGCTGTGGTATTTACAGTTTCACTGACTTCTTTCTCAAGTAGTCCTGAATAAAGTTACTGTCTTGAGCTGTGCTATATCTGTTTTGGCACACTGTCACTAGCCCTTCAAGTAGGCTTCATGCACACCAGAATGTTTCTGCTATCTATTCTATGCTGGGGTCTGTTACACACCCTGTCGCAGTCAGAAAACCTCTGTAATCACCAACTACACTCTTGTCTCTACGGGTTGCATTCAGGTTCCTCTTTACCACTGCCAAATTAGACAAATTGGTCAACCACCCTGCAATCAGTCAGTTATTACATCCATGAGAACAATGAGCAACTCATGGATAAGTTCAGTCAGCCAAGCCCAGACCCCTTTCTAGTCAGCGGATAGGAAGCACCGCAGTGCCTAAAGCAGAACTGAGCACCGCTCACATCTTGACAGCAGGCAGGGGAAAATCAAGTACCACTGACCTGCGCTTATATCCTGTAACCCCAAGTAACACAGTGCTCTGAAATGCAGTGCTATCATTAGATCTCTGTGCCAAATACTGGAGAGTAAAAGCTACGAAAAGACGCATACATACCCATCTTGCCACATACATATATTATTAGCCTGCCTAGCTCGATGCAGCTGGGTGGGTAGAAAGCATGAAAGGCAGTTCCCAAACGTCTAACATGATTCAGACAGTAACGCAGCGGTGCTTCACAGACTGTAGACGTACCATGTCAGTACAAAAATCACAGCTTGTTTAATTCTACAGCCGACAAATGATGGTGAGGAGCGCTACTGAATTCTCTGCGGCTCTGCTACAGATCTAACACAGATGAAAAGCTCAGCTGTGGTCAGATTAAACACCTGAAGAGATCTTGTCTCATGAGCAGTTGGAAAAGAAACAATAAAAGAGAGGCCCTAAGATCCAGTTTGGGGTTGGGTTGTAGGGGGTTTTTTGTTTGGTTTTGGGAGATTTTGGTTTTGTTTTGATTCGGTTTTAAATTAGACTGGTCTGATCTCCTGACTTGAATAGAGATGGGCCCCAAGTGACTTGCTCAGTCACAAAAATAGCCTATATGAAGGCTAAGAGTCAGGAATGTCAATGGCAGACTCACAATTCAAAAATTCCTGCACTTCACAGAAATCCACCCACTTTGGGAGCTTGAGCTATCATGCCTCATGTGTTTTTCTCATTTGGATTTTTAACTCTTGCAAGACTCACCCATTTACAGGCTTTGTACATCACCAGCGTGTGTTCTGCACTTTCAGTCTTGACACTGTAGTGCCTGGGTGAAGAATGACTTTCCACACAAGTGTTAGATGGTTCTTTATAGTTCAAACAACAGAAATTCTTAGCAACGGGGAAAACACAGAACACTTGTCAAAGGATGAAAAGCTTAACTCAAGTTTGGCTAGTTTCAGTCTCCATAAAGGAGCTTGACGTAAACAAACTTGGCCAGTTTATGTTCTAAAGTATTTAATTGTCATTCAAGCTCTTTACAGAACACATTTCTTCATGAGTGTTATGATAATCAACTTAACTAGAAAAAGTACTGTATAAAGCAACATTCACAGCCATAACATGAAGAGGCCATGCCAAAAGCTGCTCTGCTGTCTTGATGGAAGAAGACATGTCCTAGTTACAAAATATGGCCAAAAAAAGATAACACAACTGGCTTGGAGATCATGTTCCTCTCTAATGACCAGAAAGGCAGTTCAGAGCACTGCTACAAACAAATGTGATGGCCTAAAACCTCACCTGGGAAAACCAGTGTAGCTGATCATCTGACATTACATATTCGGTCTCTCTTTCAACACACAGCTATTTCTTTTCCTGGAAGACAGTGATTATTACTGCAGGCAGGGGTTCTATGGTTAGTCGTAGCTAATTTACGCTCACCAGTTTCATTCCCTCCTTAGATCTGGATTGCCTCCCACGGGAACAGTAATGGTCATTTAGCTTCATAACTCTCCTTGGCGTCTCTCTCCTGAATTGCTCCTACTCACAGACTTTTGAACTCTTCTCCAAAGCCAAGTAAAATCCACTTCCTTATTCGAAAAAGAACACTTAATAGGATAAACAAGTGGTATGTTGTCCCTGTAGCTTCGCTAGCAATAAAATAAGAAACACGCATTTCTCTGGGTGAGGAGAAATATGTACTATTCTAATTTATCCCTTTTTTCTGGCTGTTGGGACTGAGGTTCTACTTTGAAGAAATAGCAGTGGCTTCCTCTACGCATTTTGATGAAAAAAAATGTTAAATGGACCTGCCATTTCTTGACAAGCATCTGCTATTGGGCTGTAATTTAACTAGATTGTATCTATATATATTAAAAGGTGTCAGCAAGCACCAAGCCACTCTGAACTGACATGACGTAAAAATTTCTCAAGGGAAGAAATACAGCTTCTCCCTTTGGTTGTGAGTTATCAGGAAAAAGAAAACAGCTGTCGTAAAATTTGTAGGTGACGCAGTTCAAATGCTTTGGTGTCAACTACAGACACTGCCAAGACTCTTTAATGCAGATTAAGATCGAATGAGGCCTTTTGAGGACAATGGCCAACAAAAGACATCCAGATTTCATATGGAAAACAAAGCCAGAAAGCAGATGCCTTTAAAAGAAATCCTCAAATCTCATGGCAACAAGAACAGCCAATTCTTGTTTCCTACACCATGCACAACACAACTTTCAAGAGAAGGGGATCTATTTTAACAACTAAGTATCACAAAAATACTCCAGGGTGGTGAAATCCTGTTACACATCCTATGCCTTAAGAACACAAGAATGACCAGACTGGATTAAAATAAAGGTATCTCCAGTCCAGCAGCCTTCTCTGGGAGCAGACAAGAGCAGATTCCCATAGAAAGGCTGCAAGAACAGTACAAGGATGAAAGGACACAATCCCTGATCTCCAGATGTTTTGGCAAACTTCCGGTTAGGGACTTCTCAAGTCAAAGACTGTTTTCTCATCACTTTATTGGAGCTGTTTTTCACCACTTGCCCAGGTGATCCATTTGCTGTTCTGCTGTCTCAGGTATCTCACTGCCCACATATTTATCCATCCTTCCAAGGTCAGTTTAAATTATATATTATGTCTCACAGTTTGTAATTCAGCATTTTTGTAGTAATTCCTTCTGAATAGCACCTTTTCTCAGTGATTTGCTGTTTTTCATTAAATAGTGTAGCTAGTCTGCTACAGCCTTGTCTCCTTCAACCACCTGTTTTATATTCAGTCACAAACTTCCTAACAGAATCTCAGGAAAGCTTCCTGATTCTGAAGCATTTGAAAAAGTTTCCAGTTTGTGCACATTCAACAAACTATTCTTCAAAATATTTTTTTGCTTATTGTGCTGGTTTTGATTTGTGTAGAGTTAATTTTCTTCATAGTAGCTCGTATGAACCTACATTTTGGATTGGTGCTAAGAACAATATTGACAAAATACTAATGTTTTTAGTTGTTGCCAAGCAACATTTACATTAAGCCAAGGACTTTTCATTTTCTCACACTAAACCTGTGTTCACCATGAAGCTGGGAGGAGACACAGCCAGGACAGCTGACCCAAACTGACCAAAGGAATATTTCATGCCATAAAACATCATGCTCAGTCTGTAAGTAAGGGGGTGTTGTCCAGGTGGGGGGGTGTCTGCCTCTCAGCAACAGGCTGGGGGTCAGTCAGCAGGTGGTGAGTGGTTGTATCATTTATTTGTTTTTCTGTTGTCATCCTATGCTGTCATTACATACTATTATCATTAGTAGTACTTTCCATTACACATTATTATCATCATTATGACTAGTAGTTGTATCGGTATCATTACTTTATTTAATTGATTTTTAATTATTTAACTGCTCTTATCTCAGCCCACAGGTTTTCTTACCTTTTCTTCCAATTCTCTCCCTCAGGGGGAGAAGGGGGAGGTGAGCAGCTGTGTGGTGCTTACTTGTTGACTGGGGCTAAATCATGAGTCTTACAAACAAAGATTTTCCAGTTATTTTACCAGCTTGTACATTAATTTTCATTCTCTGCCCCCAGATATAATTACTGCATTCGCAGGAACTAAATTTTGTGTTTCCTCTTACTTGCTTTTACTTCATACTATCTATTCCCATAGGCTTTTCATGATTGATTGATTTTGTTTGTTTGTTTTTTAATAATAAAGACAATAATAATGACTTATCACTTGTCTTCAGCTTACAGGAAGATACCATTAAACAGGACCAGTACAACTTATGCATTTTACCTCCTAAGCTATTTCTTTTTAAGCCTTTACCATTTTTAAGCAGTTTCCCTTTTAGAAGTTAAACACACCCATAGTAGACTCACATTACATCTACAGGATTAGAAAACAGAGCTGCAACTCCAGTACGAATTAATAGCTACAAATTATTGCTTGTAATTATAACAGATTTTAGGGTCCTAGTATTAGATCCAGTACCTTATCATATTCAGCACACCACTAACACAACATGGAAGTATCTTTCACCCCAGTAGGAGGACCCCTGACAGGCCCAGTGTGAAAAAGTGATAATTAAAACCGAGAAAGAGAACATTCTTTCCTAATTTTTTTTTAATAATGAAATACAACACATCATTAAGACAAGTATAGTCTCCTCTTCTTACTTGCTTTGCACACCTTAACACAGCAGAAAGACTGTGGAGGACAAATACCATTTATTTAGCATCTGTTTGTACAAACACTTAAACACATAATCAATCTTCCTTGTCAGAATAGGACCACAAGTGAAAAAACAACTGTCATAATAACAGCCGAGTTGGCTAAAGGAACTTAAGCTAGAGGAAAGTGCAAATGAAACACAGGCATCACAAAAGTAGATATACTTTGGCAGCTGGTACATTATGCCATGTTGCAGAGCTCAGAAGGGGAAAACAACATAGCAGCACATCAGTGATGCTGCAACAAGCAGTTTTATTCCACTCACGTTTCCCTGCTCCATTTAAGATGCTTAAGAACACAGCCATTGATTAAGGTTGAAGCTACTGTGCCAACTTTAATCGACAAGGTAAAACAGGGACTCTACATAGACATCTACTCCAGGCACCTGGTGGGCAGGATTCACAATGATTATTCATTAATCACATTTGGAAGTCCTTTCTTCCAATGCACTGAATTTCCCCTTTCCTGAAGAAACAGCAGATAGAAAACCTACACACTCACCCCTGAGAGATTTCCAAATGCTTTTTGCCTCTGTAAGGCAGGTTGCTGGGGTCCACTGGTCTCATTCAGTGCACTGCTTTGCATTATATCACTAATCCAGCTAGTTTGTCAGCCATCTGCCAGCATGCTGCACTCCATCAGAAGTGCTTCTTTACAGGGCAACTCTGCTAAAGAAAAGTGTATTAAAAAATCCACCTTAAGAAAATAAAGGCTCGCACCCATGTGAGGTACATGACTCAACCCTTCTTGTACTAAACAGTATTTTTTTTAGTTTCATGCTGCTAACAAGTGAACTGTTGATCTGAAATGCAGTCTAGAGCAAGGGGCACACATTACACTACTTCCAGATGGACACCGAAGGAACAACCCCATGTTTTGGCCTCTTCTTGCTTCTGGCTGAAGCACATTGTGAACACGCCCTGTTCCCTGGCATGCAGGGATGGCCACAGCAGTCCCATCACAAGGCCTAACCTCACCTGTCCCCTGTCTGTTGCTTCCCACACTCAGAAAGCAGCAGTAGTAGCACTGAGCACCAGCATGAGGATAAGGAAGCATTATGGCAGCACACGGCTGCCCAAACTGCTCCCGGCACTTAACTGGCTTCATGCAGCCCTCTCATACAAGGGTTCACCACGAGAACCAGGCAAGCAGTGTCTGCAGATGCTTGCTCAGCCCTCCGGTCTTCATACAAATTTCTCACCTGCTCTTCCCAGCCCTCAGCTTATTCTTCCAAAACTTACAAGCCAGCAGCGTATTCGTGCCCTGAGCAGGAAGGGCTCCATGCCATGAAATGATACACAAAGGAACAGCAAAGTGTTGAGGATTTTCTGCAGGACTATGGTCATGTAGAATCTTTGAATCTGAGCAACTCTGGCTTCGGCCTACAGCAAACAGGACAGTACAGGGCAATGCATAAAAGAGAAGAAACAACGTTACAGCAGGAAGATCTGAAGGTCTTGGGAATGAAGAACTGTGAACACTCTCAAGTTCACAAAAACGCTGAACCTGACCAAGCAGAAACTGCAAGATGCTACATGAACAAAGCTTGCCTTTAGCAAGATGCTAACTGGACAGAGCT
>NW_010264743.1:19133-21272 GCF_000690775.1 Eurypyga helias
AACAAATAATATTGTCTAGGAACCAATCATAACCAATGACATATGTGCTAAGCATTTAACAAGTGTATAGAAAGGCATGTAACCCTGGAATAAATTGGCTCACATCGATCATATTGATCATGGCGTGAAGTCCGTTATTTCATCCCTCGCAACAGCGAAGGACAGTCACAGCTCATATTCACCACGGACCCTTATTCAAGCTCTTTTCTCATTTAACCACCTGCAAGGGGGCAAAGTTGTGAGGGGTCAGAGCAGTCACAATAGTGAGATCATTGCAGCCAACATTGCAGTCAACAGCACCAAACTGAATTTTAACCTAACGGCACTCAAGTCTGCAACTTCCCCATATGCGACTATTATTTACACCACAAGCTACAGCCCCCTCAAAGTCCCAGGCAGTACTGACAGCACAATGAAGATGCTGCCTTTTAAAGCTGGTTACTAGATTGCCTGGGGCAAGCCATGGTAGACTTGACCTAGAAAGATTGATGATTTCTGGCTTATCAAAATATATGATTACCAGAGAGTAACAGTTCTAGAGCCAGTTATCTTTCTGCAGACACAATTTTCTTTCACTTAAAGGATCTGAAGGGGAAAAAAATAGCAGAAATTTAGGAAGTTACGTGCCAGGCTTGTTTGATTTCAATTTAAGATGTTTCTGACTGTAAACATTCACAGATAACAATATTCCTCTGACAATCTTGTGAATACAAATCTGATCTATTGCAAAACCCAAAAATTATTTTCCATTAATAGACTGACACCACTGTGCAAATCATAAGAATAGTGCAACATTCAAAACATCAAAGACACTAGAAATACTTGCATGGGTACACTACAATGCCATGTCTGTCATTCAGCACTGATAGAAATACAGCCCAAAGAAAATTCTACTAGTTCAGCTGCCCTCACTGCCCACCCCCAAAAGTAACAGGCATCTAATCATGGACTAATTAAACAAAATTATTGAGATGGAATCAACTGTTTATGATTTGTTTTTAAACCACCTGGTATTCAGAAATACAAAGCTGAGGATTTCTTCTGTCAACTCCCAACCCCCTTAAAAAAAAAAAGCTGCAGACTGATATCAACTAAAACAATGTAATGAACAATAACTTCCATAATTCTGAACCAAAAACCATTTGCTACCTTTCATTTTAGGAAGTTATCCAAAAGTACATATCGAGAGGCAAAATCCTAAACAAAAATTTTGGTTTGGATCCAACTGAAGTTCCAGTTGAAATTACACTATGTGGGCACGTTGGGAAAAGGGGGTTGGGGAGGAAATGTTTTGTTGAGTGGTAAAACTCTCCAAATTAAATGTAGTTGATCAGAAGTTACTAAAAGTAATTACTCGTAGTACACTTTTTGGCAGAGTCATTTTTCTCAAGGGGTACTAATGAACTGAAGTTTAATGGACTTCAGTAAGGGTGAACTCCTACCTACAATGTCATTCCAACTCTGTAAGCATACGCCAAGGAGACTTAGAGCAATACAATTATTTATATTTCTCTAGCTAACAGAGAAGCATATTAATTCTTAACAGACGAGTTTCTGCAAGAACAAAATTAATTACTTAACAATTAGGGGTTTTGCCAAAACCAAATATGCTTGGTCCTTCAGTATCTAATCCACTATCTGCTTGATCTGATCTCTTCATAAAGACAGTGAACCTGATTAGATCCATTTATCTATTTAAAAAAATCAAACTTGGAGAAAATTTGGGGGAAGAGAAAATTAAAGTATAAACCACAAGTACCAAAACTGAACAAAAACATATACGTTGACTATTAAGTTCCATTAAGCTACAGAGCTATGGCCATGTTAACAATGTTGTAAAAGAACATAAATAACTTGTTCTTCATGGCAACTTTCCTTGTGTTTACATTTTGGATTAAAAATTAGAGTCTGTTATACAAGACATAACACAGCTATAAAAAGTTATTCAGGAAAGTAAGGATAAAGGATGACTGGTGAACTTCAGAAAGCTCTCCTGAGCCTGAGCAGATGGACAAGAAGAAGGAAGATGTAATTCACTGTAGCTTAGTGTAAATAGATAAAGCATGGCATGGTGAAGGGGAGAAGGAAGCAGATAAATAATCCCAAACTTTGTGTATTAACACAGAATCATAGAATGGT
>NW_010264744.1:0-49781 GCF_000690775.1 Eurypyga helias
GAGGATGCCATGGGAGACTGTGTCATAAGCTTTGCTGAAATGGACGTAGACCACATCCACTGCCTTCCCCTGGACATAGACCACATCCACTGCCTTCCCCTTGTCTATCCATCTAGTGATGCCATCATAAAAAGTTATCAGTTTTAGTAAAGCATGACTTCCCTTTGCTGAATCCATGCTGACTACTCATGATAAGTTTCATTTACTCAACATGCCTTGAGATGGCACCAAGAACAAGCTGTTCCATCATCTTTCCAGGGATGGAGGTGAGGCTGACTGGCCTATAGTTACCCAGGTCCTCCTTCTTGCCTTTTATGAAAATTGGAGTAACACTGGCTTTCCTCCAGTCCTCAGGCACCTTTCCTGTTCTCCAGGACTTTTCAAAGACTATGGAGAGTGGCCTAGCAATGACTTCTGCCAGCACCCTCAGCACTCGTGGGTGCATCCCATCAGGGCCCATGGGATGTTCAGTTTGCTTAACTGACTTCTAACCCAATCCTCTTCAACTCAGGCAAAATCTTCCTTTCACATGACTTTTTCTATGGTTTTCAATCTCTGGGACTCCTGAGAGCTAGTCTTAGAAGTAAAGACCAAGGCAAAGGTGTTATTCAGTAACTCAGCCTTCTCCATATCCCCTGTCACCAGGGCACCCACCTCATTCAGCAGTGAAACCCCTAATGTGGAATGAAGAAAATGCGTACATACTTTCATTTTTGTTCTAAGTTCTTCATGTGGCAGTAAAAAGATATACCTCAACAAATAAGAGTCCAACACATGGGAACAGTGCATTCCCAGTACCTGTTGGATCTGGAAGTGGAAAAGATGAAAGATTTATTTCCATGTGTTTTTCAGTACTACTCAATGAACCAGACTTCATAGTACACAGAGATCAACCTAGTACCCAACATTAAATTTGACAGAAATAACTAATGAAGACCTTAGTCTTCAATCCATGCTAACAGTAACTGAAAGAACAGCCAGAGTTATATGTGCAGAAGAGTTGTTACATATATTTTATACACCTTTTCTGGGGAGAAGTATGAGCTTTTTTTCAATTATATTTTTCCTAATTTTTGTAAGTTCTTTTAAAGGGTTTTTTATATTGAAGGAAAATACATATTCAGGTCCTGATAGTCTGATGTGCTGTGCACCGAAAGACTTTTGCAAGTACAGAAACACAGTGACTAACTGGACACTATGTGAATATACTGATTCGTTACATTATTATCAAATCTTGCTTTCATGAGACTCAATCTTACTTGGAAGTGTTGAGGGTTTTTTAAAGATGGTTAATTTTGTAGTGTAATAAGTAATTTATCATTATATGAATTATGAATAATTCTATTGAAGATTACAGGATTTTACAGTAAAAATTATTGAAGAAATTGAGTCCTGAGGGCTGGTTGCCCACAAAAAATTGGATACTGAAGTCGTTACTACACAGCTGGCTGAGGATATGAAATTATTTTGATTCTGAAGTAAGTAATAGAACAAAAGGAAGCTAAAGCTAAAAGGTATCAGGCAAGAACACACTTTAATGAATAGTTTGGGTATATTGTATTTTTTCTTGAATGCATCAGTGTGTAAATGCTTTTCATTTAGCAGATAAATATGCAGGAGGAGAAATACTTTGGAATGTAGCTCACAGTAGAGCCTTTTTGTTCTTCCTATACTGTACTGTTGCACCTTCCAATATTTGTCTCGTTTCAGTAGTCGTCAGAAAGCCCACACAGTCAGAAGTCAGAAGGTTAAATCATTCATGACTTTCCTGTTGGTCATTAAAAGTTTCTTCTAGTAGCAAAAGTATGTTATTCTTATGGAAATGTCTTTTTCTCTCTTGCTTGAATGATAGACACTTACCCAAATTGTAGCCAGAAATATTTTCACTATCACTATACCAGCTAATACAACAACCCCACTCTGTTTATGGAGCAGTTATGAGACGCTTTTTCCCCTTGTAGTACAGAGTTCTAAGGAGCAAGGTAAATAAAAAATCTGATTGCATAAAGAATTCATAGCATTAGTCAGATTTCCCACAAGTGTTTTCTAGTGTTTTCAAGTGTTTTTTAGACAAAGGGTTTGCATTCTGTTAACAAAGAATATGAAAAATTAAGTATTGCTTTACAACACCTAACACCTAAATAGGTTTTCTAGCACCTAAATAGGTAGAACATTTTGCTTGTTTATTGAATCATTAACATGCTTTTTTCACTTATTTTCTTTGCATTGTTACATTAATTTAGGTGCCTGCTTATTTTAATACATGCGTCTGTCCCACTTCTACTCTCAGATGCTATTTTTACATGAGATTGAGAACTGCAGAGTGTTACTGTTACCTCTTTTGACTTTCACTGCAGATTTCATTTATATTACTTTGTCAAAAAGAGACTTAGTAATTTCAGATATGTCCTCTAGAAATTCATAATTGGTGGAAATGCCTGTTAGTATAGTTGATTAGCACTAGAGTGTCCCCTGATATGTGACTTTATAACTCAGCAAGCCTAACAGGAGCTGTTTTTGTGACAGTGGTACACTTGCTGTCAACTATTTTGAGTTTATCAGTGGAATGCTTTCAGAAAGTGATGTAACTTACCTATTGCAACTGATTATACCTTTAAAGATAATTAACAAACACTATTTTCACTGATTTTCAGTGAAAATACTTGTGGCCAAACTCTGTGAGGTTTTGCATCTCCTACTGACCTAAAGGGATATTGTAGAAATTATTGCCTACACAGAGGTTAGCTCATATTTCATAACTGTTACCAATTTCTGATTTAGGGGGAAAAAAAATAGTTCTTGATTATGTGCATATCAACCTCCTTCTCTGACAAACAAGTATGTGCAGTCCAGCTTTTCTGACTTCTCACAGAGCCCCAGTCTTCATTTCTGTGTTATTGTGAATGAGTAATTGTTCATGAAATAAGAAATAAAATGTGAAATAAGATTACAGCCTTTATACTGTTCAAAATGCTGAATTTCAAAACTTTGTACCCCTCTGGAAAAGAAAACATCAACCCCAGAATACAAGGGAACTGCTGGAGGCAAAAGCCATCTTTATGCATAATTTTACGTTTAAGTTGCCTATGCTTATTTTGAATGCATTTTTATGTTGTGTACTAGCTAGTTCTTTCCTTGTCTGGTTCTATCTGCCTGCTGCTGTTATGGTGAATAATGTAGTCATTGCCTGGCTCCAGCTCTAAAGAGCAAGAGCCAGACTTTTGAATTTTGGTATTTAATTATTTTGGAACAAAAAGTAGAATTTACCTGAGCTTATAAGAAGAATAGAAGGTATAAGACAAAAAATATTTAAATTTTATGTAAAGGATAAGTTTGATTGTAGGAACTGTCTAATAGTAATGTTTAGTGAGTAGTTTCTTGCTGAGATGGTTAAGGAAAATTAAAAATTTTCTGCTAAACACAAAAAATTCAGTGGGCTTAAAAAAAAAAAAAATTGTCCTTTACCTGATTTATGCAAGTTGGTCAGGTAAAAAATTCAAGAGCTTGCTTTCTTTAAGAATAATTTTTTCAAAATGTCTTTCAGAAACCTACCTATTTTGTGATTATTTAAAAAATATTCACATGCAAATTTTACTTAAATCTGCCTTTAAAATTAGGTCTTATGTTAAACTAAACCTTCACTTTATGTTTTGTCATCTTTATAATTTCTAGAAATTTCTATGTTGCAATAAACTTCAGGATGTCAACTTCTATCCTTCTGAAATCAACTTCAAAGTATTACATTTCCTTAAGGACAGAAATACTGGGATTTTAAACAATGTTTTCACATTCCTATGTGCATTTTTTGTGTGTACATGGGTATTATGTGATGGCATAAGGTAATAAAGTTTATGGGAAATTTAACTTTTGAAAAGTACAATTCTAAAATAATGTTTAAACATGAGCTTTTTGACTACTGTGTATATTTCTACATCTCTGATTCAAATACAGGCTCTGAACTTTTATAAACCCTGCCACAGCCACTTAGGTTACATTTGACTTTTAAAATTTTCATTGCAGTGCTGTTCAAACTGTTTAATTCCAATATTTCACTCAAGATTCACTAATATTCTAATACTTAGCTAGGAAAATTCAAGTGTCCAAGATAACTTTTAAACATATTAAAAAAAACCCTTAATAAAATAAAATGTTGTAATGTAGTTCTAGAAAATCACACTGCTGTTGTTGCAGTAACATATAATAAGCCTTTGGACATAGTCCGAGTTCAGTTGCTGAAGAGAGAAGAAAAAAGAAATCCCAGAAAATGTGACCTGGTTTTGAAGACAAAGGCCTTTTAATACAGAATTCTGCTGGGTATAGAATGATAAAAGATTTCAGTCTGTCTCCTGATATATGCATATCTCCAGTTCTACAGAAAAATCTTGAATCTAGGAACAAGTAGGAAAAAATCAGTATTTGAAGTACTGGGAAGAAACAGGAGTAGCTGAATGTTGATTTGTAATGCTTGCTATGTACTCCTGTTATTCTTGCCCTACAGCTAAAGCAAACTTTCATTGATGCTAATAGTATTTGGTCAGTAATAGTCTACAAAATAAAAGATGCTGAGTACAATATATCATTCTTTACTGTTCTTTAAACCAGTTCCTGGTGTTATGCAGACCTGGTACATTTTACAGGGCTTTTGTTGTGCAAATAGCATTATTAAAACCATTAACATCTTTGAGTTATGAGTAATACTTATTTTTCCAGAAAATGGCAAATTTCATGACAAATGTGTTCTTTTTCTAAACATCAGAGCACTGTCTTAGAGAAAGAGAACTGAACTAAGGCAGAAGCTTCTGATATTTTTCCTTCTTCTTAGAGATGCTATTTTGCTACGGAGTAAAGTGCAACTAAATCTAACAAACATTGCACAGCATGTTACATCATCTTAGTCTGTTATCTATCAAATTGTTCCCTAAAAAATAACGAGAAAAGACAGTGGTTTGGAAAGAGTACAGTTGTCAGTAAAAATTCTTTTCTCAGCCCATTCCATGATTAGGAACTGAATATGAAGGAGGGAAATGTAATCAATAGAAAAGGTTTTCCTGTGACTCTTGCTCTGGGTGGCCTGATATTACGCTCTGAGAGCAGTATCCTCCTACTGCTGCGGCAGCTGCTTGTCACAAGCTTTGGAAGCCCAAACTGCACAGTAACCTATGAAGTCATCTTGCAAAATCAAAACAGGTTTCCAAAGACCTCTTATTGGGCCTTAGCCAAAATTTTTTTTTTTTTAATTTTAGCAAATATTTGAGGAAATTTCTGTTCATCAGCTGCATTCTGTTCTTCTCTTCTTCTACACATTTTGTTCTCCCCCTTCTTTTGCCTATCTTTTATTACTGCTTCTCTCTTTCTCTGCCCAAATGCTCCCTTTTCATAACAGGCCAATATTGTGTGCTACCTCTGCTTATGCCTAATGGAGGAATTCCCAGCATGCTGCTCAGAAATGAGATGTTCCATCAATGAGTCTCTGGACCTAAAATATTTGTCTACAGCACTGGCTTTCTAAGCATGCCACAGAGTTTTTCCAGGCCAAAACTATACATACACAACCATTCTTCATCTCACTTAGTACAAGACAGGCACTCCAAATCAACTGCCATTTCCCCAGTGACAAAATATTAAAATAAAATAGGTTTAACAAAGCAGCTCACTCTGAGGATCCTCCTCAGATCTCTGAATGGTGCACACCACATGTCTCCGTGTGATAGTGGACAGTGCATTTTTTACTAGCCAGTGCAGATATTTATTTTCTTAAAAGAAAATTCAAGGGAAAAAAATGTCAAATAGAGATGATGTGAATTTTCTTCCCCTTCATCTGTATCTCCAGTCATAGATACTTCCCAGTTGTCTTGTGTGGTTCTATCCCTGTGTCAGCGCTAACAAATCTGTCCAATCTCATATTTCAGAACATCTTCAGAGTTTTGAAGTTAAGCTCTCTGTCAAAGCTTACCTTAAGAGCACTTTAATTAAATATCATCCCTTTTCTTCCTTCTGCTATTTTCTATTACCTCACTAGTTTTCATGAGCACTTACTATAGGGTCACTGCTTCTTTAAGTGCTGCCTTTTCCTTTTTTTTTTTCCTCTCTTTGTCTGAGTCTGGTTTTGTGCTGGTTTTGTCATCTTTCATATTGAAGTGCTGTATGATGGCTATGAGTCAAGATACATAAAAATACATTCTTTGAGGTAAGAAAAACATTAAGTGCAGTACACTCAACTGGAATTACTGGATATGTCACTTGTCTGCTAAGTAGATGTTGGTGCCAGTTTCTGTCTGGATGGTTGTTATGCTCTCAATGTTAAACAAAATATGAATAGGTCTATCTTAATAAGATTGCTGCAGTTTTCAGTAAAAACTGTCAGAAAATCACTGAAACTTCTCAATTAAGTTAGCAATGGTAATTTGATTTCAGAAAACAGAGGACGGTTATATTTCCTTGCGCTACTGGGGATAATGCCAAGCATATCGTATTAAAGCAACAATCTGGTAATTAAAGTTTTTGGTAATAAATGTATTATGAGAAAATAGATTTCAGCCACCACACTTTCTGCAGATTGAGGAAGTCCATAATCACTATTCTTAGAAGTTCTGCTTGATGAAGGTGTGGCTGCATAGTGGAAAGTTACTTACTCATTGTAATCAGTAATCTAATTCAATCTTCCAGATCTGAAATGAGTTTATAGCTGAGGTTCTATCCATGGTAGTATTGTACATAGTTTGTGTTGCTTAGTTAGTAGGTGGCTACTTTTCCTTTTGAAAATAAATGTAAATGTTTTCTCCCAACATCAAAAGGTCAGAGTTGGCTTTAAACATGTGGTCCAGGTTCAATTGGCTTAACTGTGGGCTGAATTTCTCAGTGTACTTTTTCATCAATAATGATAGTTCCTAGACATAAAGAAATACCATGTTTTGTTTGTTTGTTTTATTGGGGTTTCTAATAATAAAATTTATATTTTAGTAAAAACATATCTTTACAACTATATGAAGAACTTTACCAGAAGTGCTACTTCTGGTAAGCATATTACTTCTGTAGAATTTGTCCTTCGCTGCCTAGTGTTAACTGAAGTCACTCCCTGAGACTATATATAAATTAGCTAACGTGACTTAATTTAAGTTGGTTCCAATCTGTGGACATCACATATACACAGCCTCCTGCTGTTTACTCTATTCAATTGTTTTGATCCCCAGAAGCTGTTGCTCTGTCAGTTTAACCCTTTGCCTCCTTGCCTCCAAAACGTGACTGAGCTTGAAACCCACAGTGAATTCAGACATTCACTTAAAAAAAAAAAACTTTATTAAAGGAAGAAAACAAACTGCAAACTATTCTGAATTTATAATGGAAACTATATTGTCTCATGTATCTGAAGAATGGTAATTACTATGCCATAAAGCCCAAAATGCTTACATAAAGTAGAAATATTTTTATTTTGAACTCTTAAAGCTTGTCCTCTCCTTCTCCTCCCTCAAAAAACCTCAAGCTCCTTTCGGTTTTGTACATTTCTAATTCTGAGGGTTGGAGTTGAGGAAACCTCCATCAAAACCAGAAGGAATATATTTATTTTGTTCTAACAGGCATTGCGTGTGGATCCTCATGTCTTAAATGACCATTGTTTTACTATTGTTCTTCAATAGTCAGTTTTGCTGGGCAAGACATCAGAGCTGGTTTCTAAATTCTGCAGTATGATATGAACTAGACAGGCAGTGTGTAGGCAACTGAGGAATCTATTTTTGGTATGAAATAAGTTGTCAACCAAAAAATATATTCATGTGGGCTACCGGATTGTGTTCAGTGACATAGCTGTCTTGTTTGTTTGGCATTCTTACTTATCTGCAGGAGAATAGGTATGACCTTAATAAAATGTCTGTGGAATTCAGTTCTCTATAAAGGGGAAGCCTGAAGAGTTTCCTCCATCAGATTTAAAGCCCAGGGAAAAAGAAAACCAAAAAGCGAAAAACCCAAGAAAGCTCTTCAGCTGGATGTTTTCTAGGAGAAAAAACCTACATTTCTGCCAGATGAAAACGATTTTCACTTCAGCAGACTACAATGTTAAAGACTGGAGAAAGAGAAGACATCAAAGTTGCATGTAGCTGGCTGTTTCGCATGCCACTTTCTCAGTATTTCTCACTCAAATTATTAAAGTATGCTGATGGTTTAGACAGAAGATCCATAAAGAAGTAATTTTTGAGGACTTCGTGTTGTCAAATGCGCTCTTCAGGTTACTAATTGGAGAAAAATATTCTTTCAGCTAACCACATTTATTAGTTTTTTATCCTCTAGGAGGGCTGGGGTTTTTTCCACATTCCTTTCTACCTTCCTCTGAGAACCTGATTTAACATTGCAAAAATCAAAGGAAATGTCAGTTAATCTCTTTATTCTAAATTGTTTCATGCTAAGATAAACCAGATACTTTAATCTACTGGAAAGTGTTTGTATGTGTAGGACACTTTTTTCTTCAACTTTTACAAGCATTTGAGCTGCCCTGCAAATATTTTGCATCAGGAGAGGGTGGTGAGGCACTGGAACAGGTTGCCCAGAGAAGCTGTGGATGCCCCATCCCTGGAAGTGTTCAAGGCCAGGCTGGATGAGGCTTGGAGCAACCTGGTCTAGTGGAAGGTGTCCCTGCCCATGGCAGGGGGGTTGGAACTAGATGATCTTTAAGGTCCCTTCCAACCCAAACCATTCTATGGTTCCATGATCAAGATGCTTCTGTGTCCATAAGTTGGAATTTCCTCTACTTTGAATGAAAAGGACAGTTGACAGTGTTATAGGGAATTAGATGCAGCAGCAAAAATACTGCTAGCTATTTTATCTGAGTAATACCAAGAACATTAACATTCACAGATTCAAAGTTCCTCTCTTGTGCTAATCTGCAGTGTCATGTGGCCTCTTGGTGTAGCTAATCTAGTCTGCTTAACATCATTTGCTTTTTTTGAGACACTCCTGGTCCCTTTATTCCATTGACCATCAATATGAGTTAAAAAAAAAAAAAGAAATCTAGGTATTACTAATTCTGTTGATTTAAGCTGGCAACTTAGGTAGTAAGGTTCTGTGTGGTCTATTGATGCTAAGCATGAAATTCAGTCCTAACTAATGCTGAAGATTTTTTTTTTTTTTTTTACTGAAACCTCTATAGGAAATGGGGACATTCAAAAAAGTCTTAACTCTCTTGTGTCCATTCTGAAGTGTGCTTAATTACAAGGCAGTCTTCATTTGTAGAATCAGTAGAATATATATCCAATAAAAAAATATATCCTTGTTTTCACTTCAATGATGAACCTGAGAAATAAAATAAATAATGCTTTATTTTAGTCAGAGAGCCTTGCTAATGAATTACAGCTAAATATAGCTAAAATATAGCTCAGTACAGAAAAAATATGGGGTCTGTGAAAGAAAACTTTAATAAGAGAAAATAAATTTATATCAAACTTGTGAGATTGCCTGGCTGCAAATGGAGGCAAGGTTATTAGTTAGATTGAGATACTTATAAGTAATGCTTTTGAAATTGAAGCCTAATATGTATTATTGATACCACACAAACAGTATTAAAGACACACTACTTAATATTAAACATAAAATCAAGTCTGAATTAATTTTATTTGCACTCTTTATTTATGCACCTATTAAATAGTGTGGAAATAACTTGGACAGTTGATAACCTGACACAGACAAAGTAAGTGGAATTTTCATGCAGTTTTAATAGAGGAAAAAACTCTAATAGGATTCTGCTTTTTCTTGTGCAGTATCTTCTCCTCTGTAAAATGGCTTGACTATTCAAAATTCTGAACTGTGTCTCTCAGGAGGAATGCTACTTTCACTTGAGGAAAAATGTATGTTGAAAAGTGACAGATGTCAGATGGTAACAATTAAGGCATATTAAATATTTATAAACTTTAAGTTACTGTAAAGATGTATTTCTTTATCTGAAAGATTCTGTGATGTTTTAAATTATATTCTAGATTAGTTTTTATTATTATTATTGCTAAAGGCTGTGTGTTATAAGTTCTGTATTTGGAAAACTCATATTTTCAAAGTCTTGAGTCAACTAGAGGGTTACAAAACTATAAGTTAAAAACCAATTTGAAGTATGGCAACAGGTGTCTAATAGCTCTTCTAAAAAGGTGTGTTTCTAATTTTGTATTTCTTAGTGGTTTACATTTTTTCATAATAACTGTGCTTTTCAAATTTAATATTGTCATTTGTAACTTTTCAGTGAACAACAGCTGTAGTTATGATTTCATTATTTGGTTCTTTGATTTGATGTTTTATATTCAACTGTATCTCAATGCTCTGAGTATATGAGTAAGCAGCAGTTCTGGTAAAATATTCAGACAGCTAACAACAGACATCTGAGACTAGGGCCATGCAAGTATGAAATAAGTCAGGAAATAGTTTGCCTTGTCTTCTTGTATTTAGATCTAATCTTGCCTTTGGTAAAGCAGAAGAAATTCTGGTATGCAAAAGACATTGTAGCTTTCAGTGAAAGACCATAAGGATGCTGACTGCTCCTACTTTTATTTCTTAAGGTACTATGACTACTAAATAATTCAGTGTTATTTTAATAGCACATCCCGTGTCACATGCTTCTGTAAAGTGCTGAATGTGGTTACTTCAGAAGAGAATTTACCCAGTGCCAGTGAAATGCCACAATACATCAGTGGGATTGAAGATTAATGCCCTTAAGTTGGGTAGGATGAGCATGCTAAGTTACGTAGAGTTTTAGCATTTTTTGAATGTGAAATTCCAAGTGTAGGGTGAAAATTTAAAGGTGGTTTTGGTTTTTTTTTTTTTTCATTAATTTGAATAATACTGAATGGCTTGTGTTGAAGTCTAAAAGCCTAAATCCTCTATTAGCGTGAATCGGTATGTACCTGTTTAAATTTGGTAAGAGACTTGCAGAAATAAATTATTTGGGAAGCCTGTTGATAGAAAAATTGGTTCAAACCCAGTGTTTATATTTTCTTCTCACAAGTAAATCTCAAAAATCTGGATTCAAAACATATTTTACGGTTTCCTTCAGTGTTGATGTTGGCTCATTAATTTTAGGAAACTGAAATAACTTATATGATCCAGTGTACTCTCTAAGTCTGTGTAAATAATTTATGAAGAGCACACAGTTTAGGGTTCCTAGATAAAACAGTGTGTGATGGTTTGTATTTTCAACTCTTATTGGAATAAATTTTTTTCATGTGTCAGTTCATTTTGCACGTTGGTTTGCACTAGACCCTTCAAGAATCTGAGGGATTCAGGCAAATTTGTACATTTACAGTGTTACTTCAAATGCAGAATCACACTTGTAACAAACTTTCCTTGGTTAGTATTAAAGTATAAAATAGAGAGTAAATTATTTATGTGACCTCTTTAGATGGTCTGTCTGCATGCAGTTATGGTGTCTGTAAAGTATGTGGATTAATTGACTTCTGGTTTCATTTTTGTTATATGGACAAAGATGAATGAGCTTGTAACAGTTTCCTCACCGGTGAGTGAGTTTTTCTACATATCCTGTAGAATAACAGATGTTCTCATAGCTAATACAAGAACAAAGAAATGAATATTGTGTGTGTGTGTTCTGCTTAATCATGATATTAGTGGGTCATTACTGTGATTTTATCAGAATAAGGGAATCTATCAAAGTTTTTGTTTTACATATTGTAATTGGGCTATGGTTTGCTACGCTTTTATCCAGGCATCCATATTTCTCTTAAGCTAAATACCTCCACCCTTGGAGATCCAATTTTTTGCTTCCATCTTCATACTCTTAGCCAACTGAAATAAATGTGAAATACTAGTAGCTATATACATTTATACAAACAAAAAAAGAGTAGGTTTTATTGCTTTGCAGTATTTCAGCCCCTTTACCATCCCAGAAAAGATCAAAACTTGTTGAACTACCTGCTTTGTGAACAAGCAGTATGGGATGGCCCCAATCCAGGTTTAAAGCAAAATCTAGCAAGAGAGGCTTGGGAAAAACAGTTGCATTGATTTCCTGACGGTAAAGGTCATGGCCAGAATTAGAACATGGTGTGTTACAGCAACACCTGAAGCGAGATATCCCTGCTTTCCAGCTCACTGTTCTTTATTGGACCATAATGCTGTTTAGCATCAAGGGGAAAACTAACATGGAAAACTGTATTTATGAAGGAGACAGTTATTCTAAGGCATTGTCATACATGACCGTTTTAATCTTGTTTAATATTTAACAATGTTATATTTTTTTCCAACTGTACTTTTATTCAGTTTCTGGGAAAAAAAAAAAAAAAGGCAGGGAGAAAGACAATCAAGTGTGGGTAAAAATTAGTATTCTAAAGAACAAATCTAGTCAATGGTATGATGATAATGAGAATCTAAAACAATGTTTTACAGTTAATCAGTTTTGAGATATACTTCATGTCACAGCCTTACAGTTCACAAGAAAAAGCCATAAGAAAACATTCTTTTAATTCTTTTTGGCTTTCCCTTCAGCTACCAGACTAATTTTCCACTGAACTGAAGTTGTTCATCCTTGCCCAGGTGATACAAACCATCACTAATAGCTGCATGCTTAATATTTAGGATGAAATTCTTGGGGGACCAATTTCTCCCAGGTTTCATAAATCTGGATTGTAAACAAATTTTTTTTTTTTTTTAATGCTTTGCTTCCCAAAGTGATGTTGATATTTAATTTTTCAGACTGAAGTTTCTTGGCTTAATCTCTGGTACAGCTCTTCTGAATATCTTTCGTGTATCATAACACAGAAGCCTATCTTTTAACATTTTACTTCTATACCTTTTGTGTGCTTTGTGAACATTTCTGCAGGACAAAGTTGTACTTTCCTCTAGGTGTAGATACCTTTTTAAAACAACCAACCAAACATACAAATAAAATCCACACACACCGCTACTCCCTCTCTTCTCCCCGCTTCCCCTTAGAAGTAAGCATTTTAGAAAAGCTAATTAACATGGATAGAGTTTTAATATAATTGTTAAAAAATGAGTTTTTTCATCCTCCTATTTCAAAAGCTTTTCCTAAACTATAAATTCTTTTATAGAATATTTAAATATAAAAAATTAAAACTAAGGATTTTTTTAGAATGTAATTTATAAAATGATGAACAAGAAATTCAAATTCTTACTCTATTTCAGAAGTTCTGTGGAATTTTCAGTTTCTATTGTTTGAATCGTGGACAAATTTTGCTTGCAGTGGAGTCTTTCTCTAATGAGCTGTTAGTAACCTACTCCTGTTAATGCAGGGTAAAGATCTGTGCTACATCATATGCTATTCTTGCCTTCAACTTCCAGGGTAGGACTGAAACTAGAGCTATGTATGTTAATAACAATGAGACTGTTATGATCGTAGTAATTTAGAATTTTTTAAATAAGATGTTTATAGATGCTTGTTCATGCTTATGATTCCAAACAAGCAAATATCCTAGTCTTTCTCAAAGTTTAAATTTATATATTGTACTAATTGTATATAATGTAATTCTTGTACTGAAGAAAATTTTCCTGCTTTGTGTGGAAACCTTTAGCTATTTTTTATAAATATTTTAGTGTATCCATGCTGAAGCAGTTGTTTCTGTTAGCAGGCAAAGCTTGGGCTTTAAAGAAAGAATTCCCCCTCCTTAATCCTCCCCCTGCCCATGTGTGCCCAGTCCCCCGCTTCCCCCTCCCCCTCCCTGGCCCTCCAAGTAGCAACAGTATGAGTTAGGAATTGCTTCTTTTCCTCTATCAAAGCCTTTTTTGTAACCCATGAATGAACACAAGATTCAGAAGAGGTGTACTGTAGAATGAATTTGAAATCTGTTTTATTTAGATAACTGAGTGGGGTGTTTTTATGTATACATTCTAGTTTTGGTTTAAAATGAAGCCTTGTATATGTTTGTTTACTGCACTCAGTTACAGTTTCCCTCCTTAAATGTTACTGATAATTTGTTAGTAGAGAACGCTTAACAGTGGCACATTAATGGATATAAATGCCTGTCATGTCAACAATACAAGTCCTTAGTCCAGCCACAGTCATTCCCTCTGCCCTCAGTTGTTAAGATCTAAATGTTACCTATTCATGGAGGTGTTAAAATTGTGCTTTTTAAACATACAGAAAAAAGAGAATGTGACAGGTTTATAGGGTGGGAAATGAATAGGTCAGAAAGGCTCGAGAGCCAAAGGAGTATAAATACAGTCAATCAGAGAAGCAGATCTAAATTTGCTTTAAGGAGGTGAAGATTATGTCAATAAAAAGAAAACAGACTATAGCTGAAAATGTTTAGTATAAAATATATGCTGTCATAAAAAAGTGGAGAACTCAAAGATGGGCACAGCTGTTGAGTCTTTTCCTGAGATATTGATATTTTGAGGTAATACAAAGGGGTACAACTTCAATTTTTGTTTGCCGCTTAATTAAGGAAGTACATTTTTCTATAGGTATGTAGAAGTGTAAATAATGAACTGTTAACCATTTCTCTTTTTAATTGAATGCATCAGATTCCTTGTAAAAATTAGAAGTGGTTTTTAACAGAAGACACATTTTAAAAGCTTATGTGCAAAACTTCTGGTTTTGTATTTGTGTGGTATACACTACAGTGGGGTTCCAATTTTGTCGGACTTTTTCATTAGAATTGCAGTTGCATTGGTGGAATCCCTTCAGCCCAGTCCAGACATGCGGAAAATCTTTCTCCTTAAACATACAAAAATCCATTCCCATAGTATATTTTCTCATTTGATAAAAATTCATAGGACTGTACTTGAAAGTTACCACTCTGTCTTATTCCCATCCCTCTCCCTCACACCCAACTCAAAGGAAAAAAGGAAAAAAGAAAAAGAATGGGCAACCATGACACTGAGATTAAATATCAGGCCCTCGTGTCTCGAATAATAAAATGCCTTTAGCATTATTTCAGTGCAGTAACAGGCTAAAGTTAATTTCAAATTATTCTGTTTTATGGTAAAACAAATTAGACCTAAACCCAGAAAATTCTAGTCCATCAGGCTACAAATGCAAAATACAAATTCAGAGGAACGTCCGAAACTCCAACCTTATATTGTTGGTACTATAAAGGAGGTTTTACTCGTGGATTTTAGTAGCTGAGTAGACTAGATCATTTTGATGTTTATGTGATACATAATGCCTGCATCTGCTTTGTGACTGATTTCTAAGGCTTACCTGTGTGGAACAACAAAGCTTGAGGATTTCAATGATATTGCTTCTGTTGGAATGGCAAACCAGACGACCCGTGGTGCAATGGATTATAATAACTATTTAGACCTTCCAGGAGACACTGAAGTGGGTGTACCCCCTTGATGGTCCTGACTGCTGGCTATGACATGCCTCTGAATGTTTTAAGATTCCTGACTTGCTATCTGATGTAGGTGCTCACAGATTTCAGTAACGATGATAAAAATCATTACAGTCACCATCTGTACAAAGTGTATACAAATCTGTAGGTGCTCAGTATGTTCAGGGCCCATACAGAAATGACCATTTCTGTAGTGATTTTGATAGCAATTCAAAATAATTGTGTTTATTCTCAAGAGTCAGTACCTGTCATAAAGGTTTTATTTGGCAATCAACAGGGTACTGTTGGTCTTCCGGTATTTCAATCCATTTGGTGCATAGAGAGGATCATGGTCATTGCAAGCTCGAGCTTGGCAATACAAAATGTAGAAATCTGGACATATTCTGATTGAACTGGAGTTTGTGGCCTGGACTGAGGCCAGCATCAAGCTTCTGTAAAAGCAGGATGATCCTAAAGAAGAAATTGGTGCCCAAAACTTAGTGTGTTATGCTTTGTGTGCATGACTCTTTCTCCTGCCCAGCACCTTTTTGAAGTCTGCTGTTTTCTCCTTTGTTCTTTCTTAGCTCTTGGGATTTTGAGCCTGCCAACATGCTACTGCCAAAGGGCTACAGTAGTTGGTATTACCTGTTATAATGGGAAAGGATTTGAATTTAGGAGATGCTGACTGGTCAAGGTTCCATAAATGTTACAAAGGCTTCACTGGATTGCCACTGCCTGGTGTGTGATCTGAATGTAGCTGGTGCATTCCTAGTATTCCCCAAGTTTGAGAAGGATGTATTGTCTAGATGACTCTCAGCTTAGGTATGACAAAGCTTATTAATAAAGACAAGACCATAGCTTCTCTTATTCTTGAGTAGAGAATATAAATAAAATTGAATGTGATTCAGCCTATTAATATGATGTCTGTCTCTAAGAGTGAAAGTTTAAAACAGCAAAATTTCAGATTTGGCTGGCATTCTTGCTGAAGCCAGGTGTTTAAAGATCCTTGAATGAATTATCTATCACCTAAGAGGATTGTTCTGTTGCTTTATTACCGTCTGTCTCAAACCCAGTCTGGAGTAGCAGCTAACAAAGTAGTAAAGGAGAGAACATAGGCTAGATATTTATTGGTATAAATCAGTGTCTTTTTTTGACTTCAACAAGGTTGCATAGATTTCTAAAAGTGGAGTATGTTAATGAATATCAAGGGATAAATGGGTCTACTGTAGGCTTCCTCCTCTTTAACAGGTATATCACTGCTTTAATAATGAAGAAGTGATAATCATTATTAACACTAGGTTCCAATTGCCTAAAGGGGCATTGATGCCTAGAACCTTTGGCTGTGTCTCTGCTAAACACTTGCCAGAGAATTGTTTTCTAAAATTTGGTAGCTGGCAACCCAGATATTCTTTTGTAGATTGGCAGGTTTCACTCTGCTCTCTGTGCTTCCTACTTGTGTTGCTGGATGATACAGCTCTGTGTATTCGGATCTCATGCATCCAAGTGAGGAGGACACCTTGAATCACTATAGTTTCTAATTATTATGATGCTAACCTTTGTGTCTTCACAGAGTGAAGTAGACAGTTTATCAGAACTTAAGAACATCAACAACTTCAAATAGAGAGATGTATATTTGGCAATAAGTTATGTTCCTAGCTGTAAGTTTATCTTACCAGTGTTTTTTAAGGCACTAGCAACTTGCTTTACGTATTATGTCACACTCTGACAGACATTTCGATTACAAATATTATGCAAAGCATAATTCATTCTGAAAGATAAAATTTGTCAAAGCAATTTTTTACAACCTGATCTCAAATGTATTTTCAGCTTTTGACAAGGTCCATGCATATCATATCTTTGCAGCATGAGAAAGATCATGATCACGTGAACACTTACCCCTGAGGAGTGGCTTCCCTCCCTTATGTCTCTCCATTCATTTTTGGGCATACCTTGGTCACGAGTTCAGTCTGTACTTGTTTCTGTAAAGTGCAAAAGTTGTATCTGTGTATGAACTAAAAAAATATATGGGAAAAGAACTTGCATGACACTTGTATTCATCACTTAAGACCTATTTCAGCTGAAGGGAAAATCTTAACGACTCCCAGTCATAAATGTCACTGTAATATACAAAACTACAGAATGATCAACTATAGAATTCATATCTATTAATAAAGCATGTAGCTCCAAGTACTTTAACATACGCTGTTTTATTAGAGTGACGGCATTAATATATACACAGAGTTATCTGGAGTCTGTTTAGACAAAAGTATCACTGATCAGAGTTTTGGGAATACTCCATGACTACTTTCTTCAGTAAGTGTTTTCTACAATTTTTAATGTGCATTTTCTTATTTCTACTTTCACTCTATTTGTAAGTTTGTTGGTATGCACAGCCAAGTTTAAACATCCTTTCCTAATTTCTAGATTTTAGACTGAAAATTCTTGTGGCACCTTACAACATTTTATTCAGTAAAATTATTTCATAGTGTATGAAAACAGCTCCCTTGAATAAGTTGGTAGAAAGGCAAATGAAACACAAGTCATCTGATTCAGCTTAACAATTGCCAGGATAATGACTGTCCTGATGTAAAAGTAGATGAACACTGAATCATTTATTAAAATTAAATTTGTAATTTATTAGCTAGAATTATATTCAAGTTGCTATAAAGATATTAAAGTTAAGTCATATCAGTTTTCTTTAGTGATGTCTCAGTAGAAATTATTGCTTCTGCCTTTAGATGTAGTTACTTTCCTTTTGATCTGATTGTAATTTCATTTCAATATTTTGTAACATTAAATATTGGCCAGAATTTTAATGTAAGAAGAGGTGTTATTTCTTGAACTGGACTAGACACAACCTGAACGTTGTTCCCTAACACAGTCTCCTCTGAAGTACTTGCAGTAAGAGGACCTTCTGTGGCTATTTTCTATAGAAACGAAACTCATTGTTTGTCCTTCACAAATAGTACTAGAAAAAATCTCCAGTGTTCCTCAAACACTGTCAAAAATATTCATTAAAAATTATGATTGTCTTATTTTAAGTTTACTTCTACTTGGGTCAAACTACCTCCAAATGTTATCTTAGCAAAAATATTGAATCAATATATGTCTACACTTTTGGCTTATACCAGTGTAAATACTGGCATGTTTTCTTTCACCACTAACTGCTTTGAGAACTCAGGTAATGTGACATGTTGAGCAAAACTTAAAGTCCATTTACAATACTAGACAGTTTCTTAAGTGAAAGTTGTGCCTAAGTTTTTGTCTGAAAAGGCTTGTATGGGTGCTTCTTGAAGTGTGCACTGAGCTCTGTAGACATAATGTAATCACATGATGTAATCAAATGATAAAGTATGTCTGCTTATGTTTGACACAGAGTTATACTTTTGGTAATGCAAGGGAAGGCAGATCCTTCCAGCTGTCACATCCTGGGGAGCACTCATGCAGAGTCAACATTGAACTTCTCTGTACAAACCAAACAGGTTTTGATTTTTAGTGCATGTGCAATCTGTATACCAATAAGCATTAATCTGTCGCACAATGGGGATGCCTAAATAGTGGTTAGACACTCAGTGAGTATGTCTCCTGTGATGGAGTGGGGACCACAGATCCCAGAACAAATCCTGAGGTACGAGTTGCTCTCCTAGGCAGAACCCACTTTGCAGGCTGAATGCTTGTTTATGATTTAAATCTAATTTGTCTAAAAACTAAAATGGGAAACTTGACTCAACCCACTGAAAGGATTGAAGCTCTGTTAACACAAGTGATTTGACTAGGGCTAAAGAAAAATCTAAATTGGCAGGCATTATTTAGTTATTTTTGTGTTGCCACGGTTATCTTCAACTTTATGTGAAGGGAGAAGATGAACTTAAACAAGGATGAATTTGGTTCTTGTGCTCAAATCTTACATTTTAAGAGGTGTCCAACCAATTTATTCTCTTTCATATTTTGGATACACTTGTCTGGCAAAATCAAAACAGTGGGCCTCCTGCTGGGATATGCTTTTTTGATGGTTCTGAATAGTACTCAAAAATGGGGACAATGATCCTTATTTATGTGCATACATGTATGGATGTTAATGTTTTTCACAAATGTCCATTTTTATATAAATTTATCTAGCTTTAAGGAAAAGGCACTAGATAACATACAACCAAATTGGTATTCCTGAATATTTTCTATCAATAAATTTGATGTCATTCTCACCTATGTATGTTCTCTTAGACTATGTGTTTCTTGAAGCAAAAATTTAGATCCCAGTTTTAAGTGACACCAAATGATTGCAATATAGCAGCTGGATATAGGAAAGCCATTGTGTGGAGAATTGTCAGCTCTGACAAAGCAACAGTGTGTTGCTACTTTGTGTGTGAAATTGGCAGAATTATAAGGTACAGGCTTGATAACTAGAACTTTGCTAGAGTCAGCCTAGTTCCTTTTGTGCCTCTGATTACTCACAGGATGCAGGCTTCAGTTAGTCCTGTAAGTGTGTTATGATATGGCCAAATACGCTGAAGGAGGTTCTGGCTCATCAGATAAGAATCAAAGTGTTAGAACATTGTGATGTGTATCTTTGCATTTGTTATTTGTGAACCATTATCTTTGGGTATAACCAAAGGACTAGGGTGTAAAACCTTATATTTTTTACATCTTGAATAGGCACCAGATATTTGTCAGCAGCTAGTACATACAATGTGTTGGATTCAGAGGAACCCGATGTTGTGTTTGTAATTTTTAAATTACTTGGCTTAATCTCTTTCATCTGTCAAAATAAAGTATTTTCTTCAACAGAGGGTCTGTTGAATGCAATCTCTGTTTTCATTGTTCATGTTCAGTTGTGAGGGGTTTCTCATACATTTGTCACTATGGTGGGCTTTTTTTTTTTCAGTATGTATGAGAAGATGGTATATTCTCTACCAGAAAGTTTTATGCCAAGCCTTGATAGACTCACATTTTTAATTTGAAGAAAATCTCCAGATAAAAATCTGTTGTTGATTTACTCCCTTGTCTTGTTTTTGGCTCCTATTGCTGGCTAAAGAAATAGCCTTGTTCAATATGATTTTGTTCTCTCTTTTAAAACTACAGAAAAGTGCTGGTGTTCTCTAAATTTTCTTTTTCTTTATAAGATTGAGTTGATTATGATCAACATATAAAATGTATTCTGATTTAATTAAGATCTCAATTATTTTTTTTAAACCAAGGAAATCATAACCATGAAATTTCAGCCTTCGTAGGGCATTTAATTATTTTGTCTTTTTAAGTAATTTATTCACCAGATGGAGTGTTTCCTGTAAAGAATCTTGATTGAAATATTGCCTAATTTCTTAGTTGGAATTCAGCAAGTGAAATATGTATCAGGGAAGAGCAAGAACAACATAAAATTTGATTTTAGGAAAACACTTGGTAAAAAAGTGATTAAAGTGTAGGCATTGGAATTGTGATTCTTCTATAAGCCTGAAGTAATATATAATTCTTGATAATACAGACAGGATTGAGAGGACAAACTGTGCTTTCCAAATTTGCTAAACATTTTTAACCAGGTTCTCTCATTTATTTTGTTCCATAGGTGTCATCTGCAAACTTTAGGAGTGCACCATTTCATAGCCATATGTCCTTCTCCTGCTTAGATTGTGAGAGAGAAAGATAGTAAATAGGAAAGATCTGAGTATGGATGTCTGCAGTACTGCACTTGCTATCAGTATCCCGGTAGAGTATGAGCCACTAATCACTACTCTCTGAACCTAATAATCCAACTAGCTTTTTAAATGTTTGTCTGTCCACCCAGGTAGATCATTACATCTTAACTTAAACACAAGAATACTGTGAGAGAGAGTGTTGAAAACCTTGCAAAACTTGGGATAAATGATGTTCACTGCTCCTTACAGAAATTCAATGATTTCATCATAAAAATCAAGACTTTACGAATCCATTCTATTTGTTCCCAATCAGCATGCCAGTTGTGTGCCCAGAACAGTGTTCCCAGGGACTGAAATCAGGGTGACTTGCTTATAATCATAACAGTCAGGGTGACTTGCTTAAAAAGGTTGAACCTTTTCCCCAAATCTTAGATATTTCAGTCCTCAATAACTGAAAGTGGAATATATGAACAAATATACTTACTGATGTATTGGTTTTAAAAAGGGAAAATTAAAAAGGATTCCTGATGAAGTTTTTTTCACCATGTGTATCAGAAAATTATTTTGATCTTAAATGTGCTCTCCAGGATACTATATGACAATCTTGGGTGATTTGATTAACCTGTGGAGGGAATGCTCCCTCCATTACTTTCACCTATGTGATAAACAACAACCTACTTTTATTTGGGAGAAAATAGCCCATAAATTACAATGCAGGTGGGACATAAATTGCTGCCACTAGCCCCCTTTCTGAGATTTATGTTCCAGGCAATCACTATAGTAGAAACCACCTCACCCTACAGAGGTCCAGCCTTGCCAGAACACAGCAGTGACCTGGTCTGAGCTGAGTTTGGCACCCAACGATCCTATGAAACCCTTCCACCTTTACCCGTCCTGAGTGACCCCACATGTGATGAAACCTGAAGTCATGGACTAATGGACATTTTGCTAAGATGGTCCATAGACTAAGGGAATGAGATCTGTGTGTGGTGGGGTGGGAAAAGGGGGGGCAGGCTATGAATGGATTAACATGTGGAGTGGTAGAACAACTGGATGATGCTTAATTGCCAGACAGGTCTAAACCATGACAAACGGCTTCTCGCAAAAGCCACCCCTGTAACTTCCCCACTACCAAAACCTTGCCACACAAACCCAATACAGTTACCTGTGCATAATTAATTGAAACTTTTAGTTCTGAAATACCTTAAGGAATAAATTTCTGATAGACCACAGTAAGGAAAATTATTACAATTTGGGTGGGTGGTATGGGTTACAAGAAATGTTCCAGGCAAAAATATCAAGGTAAATCACACTGTCATGATAATGGTTTTGTGGGGATCGTGCATCAGGACTCTTGGGTCTGTTTCCAAAACTGTCATAGCCATGAGTGATCAGATTTCAGTTAAGTTATATTAATATAAACTAGGATTAATCCTTTGGTACAACCCAAAATAAAAATATTATTCAGCTAGAATGATACTTAAGGCAGAGAATTCAATGCTTTGCCCTAGGCACTGTTTTCATATATGGATAAGGGAGAAATTAAAAAAAAATATCTGTAGGACACAATCTAATCTTAGTTCTTTTGGTGTAAAAGTGGATGAGCCCTCTTCAAGTAAATGGAATTACTGAAATGTTATATTGTTATAAGTTGAATTTTACGCTGTCTTGGAACCATTCTTGCTAAAGATTGGAAAGTATTACATAGAATAAGTGGGTCAGACAAGTGGGATGATACTGCCCCTTATCTTTAAACAATATTCTAATTTGATTCCAGTGCGATGAAAAGAAATGAATAATGTACATGCTCCCATGTGAGCTGTCAGAAAGATAAAACTGAATATTCTCTAAATCAGCTTTTCCATGGACAACTGCTTCATCATCATTAGTATGTATATCCTTATTAATATCTAGGCCACCCTGTTATGAGACCCTAGACTGCAGCTTTTCATAATTTACAACTACTCCCATCATTTTACATGACTTATCACAGAATGAACACTTCATTATATTTCTCCAGGTCTTCTCAAAACGTTCTTTTGAAATAAGAGCTAAGAATAAGTGTATCCATCTGTTAGAAAGTTGCATTTATGCACAGTGTGGTGATCCTTGTCAACTGTTTTATTTAGCCTAGCAGTGTGAAAGGACTGGTCACTGTTAGGTGTCTGACAATTTGGAATTGAGACAGTTTGGCAGATGAGGACAGATGCATGCACTTTCTAAAGCGATATCTGTGAGTTAAATTATAAATAAATGCTTCTAAATTCTGTATTTTCGCAGTTTTTAAATGTATTCCTTTTTCAGTTTTGACCAAGTCTGGAAAACTTTGAAGCTGTTTACAGACCGCTCACAAAGAATATCTTCATCTGGTTGAAAAATTTAGCTCAGGACCAGATGTTCACTCATAAATTGGAGGTGGTATAAATGAAAGTGTAGTAGAGATGAATGTCGACAGGTTTGCAGGGTTAGGATAGGGGAAACCAATATAGAGATGACTAGTGTAAGTGCTGGTTACTTAGGCAAATAATCTATAGTGTAGACTGTGCTAGTCTCAATGATTGATTGCAGTGACAGCAACTATAAATAGAGGGTTCGGCGCATTGTACAATGCGAGGTGGAATTTGAGATATAAATTACGGGATTGGGTTTGGCCTTTTGAGGTTTGGAATTTTCAGTATGTTAAAAATGCCAAGTGATTTCTTTTATTTGACAAATTTCTAGGGTGTTATATCCAGAGTAATAGGAAATGTTGTTCCTTGGTCTCAATAATTGCATTATGAACCAACTTTGTCAAAAAAAACCAGGGATGGGGCAGGAGTGGAGAAGTGACTAAAAATCAGCCAAGCAGTAAACATTGCTTATTAAGAAACACTTTCTGTATATGCATCTCTGGAGAGATCTTGAAGAAGATGATGGTATTTTAAGAGTCATTTGTGGTGAAAGAACTCTTCCATATGTAAAAGAAAACAGAACCAAATTATGCCATTCCTCAACCCAGCAGCCCATTGCAGTGCTGTGTAACTAGATGTATTAATTGATAAAGCAGTGTAATGTATCCAAGTAGTGTGTCCTGGTTTTGGCCGGGATGAAGTTAATTTTCTTCCCAATAGGTGGTATGGGGCTTTGTTTTGTATTTAATATGAGAATAATGTTGATAACACACTGTTGTTTTTACTTGTTGCTAGGAAGTTGCGGTGCTTATGCTAAGTCAAAGACTTTTCAGCTCTCTATGCCCTGCCAGTGGGGAGCTGCACAAAACCCTGTGAGGGGTCATAGCCGGGAGACCTGGTCCAGACTGGCCAAAAGGTATTCCATTCCATATGATGTCATGCTCAGCATAGAAAACTGGAGCTGGCCAGGGGGTGGGAATCACTGCTCAGGGATGGGCTGTCCATTACCAGCTGGTAAGCAAGTGTTGCATTGTGCAACACTTGTTTTTGTACATTCCTTTCTTAGTATTATTAGTAGTAGTATTTTCTCTTCCTTTGCTGTCGTATTCAACTGTTTTTATTTCAAACCATGAGTTTTCTTTCTGATTCTCTCCCCCATCCTACTTGGCAGTGGAAGGAGAGGTGAGCGAGTGGCTGTGTGGTGCTTAGTTGCTGTTGGAGCCTAAACCATGACATGGTGAAACCTGTTTTCATTACCTTGACTAACATAAAACATACATTTATAGATAAAAGTAGGTGATCCTAACGAAGTCTTTTGAAACAAAGCAAAGCTCTTCATTTTCTTCAAGTGAAGCAAGACACTAGTCTTGAGACAAGTATGTTGGTTAATCTTAAAGATTTCAAAACTGACATTAAATCTTACAGTTCTCTGTTTATCAGGATTGCTCTATGTGCACTTTCTAGGCATGCACATTCTAAACATTTGAAATCATGATGGAAATATTTTAAAAAATCTTTGAATTGTAAAAGGATGAAAAAATCCCATTTGATATAGATTACTGCAAACTTATATTTCTCAAATTTTACAGTACAGCCTTCTTGAAGCTCTTCTTGTGCCTCTTCTGGTTAGGTTACATCATCCTATGTTAAACAGCTTGTCTTAAAGCACAACTATTCTTAAGTAAACATATTGTGCTACATGTGATGAATTAAATACACTCATGAAACAGAATGTTCTGTTACTGAGTCACAGCTGAAAAAAATATGCAGATGGTTAATACAAAACTCTGAACTGTTGGAATACTGCAAAACATGAAATAAGGAGGATGTGACATTGGTTTGAGAAATAATTCTGTTTTCAACACAGCCTCAGCTGTAAATTCTGTTCCAGTTATGTGATAGTACATTCATTTGTAGCAAGCAAATTTCATCATTTAAGACATAAAACTCAGTTTTATTATGAAAGTGATTAGTATCTGCCAGTTTTATTCTTTTTAAGGCTTTTTGTTCATTATTTTGAATGACTTGTCTTCATTGTAGATACTCATATGCAATTGTACTATAAATCTTGACCTCAGTCTCCCATCTGCATGCACTTTTCTAGTCGTTCCTGGTTGGTTTGTTTTTAGTATTTATTTTACTGTGTTTTGTTAAAAAGGTGCCTTCATCATTTGTCACAACTCAGCAATTTTCTCAGGAACACAAGCTGCAGTGTGTGTGAGCTGGGCCAAGGACACAGCTGAACTCAGAAAGGTTATGAAGAGGGCTATGGAGAAACAGATTTACAGGAAGGACAATACCTATATTGTTTCTAGGAAGCTCTTGCACCTTTCATATCATCTGGGAAATAATTACTGGATGTGACTTGGAAATTGAACATACGTTCACATTTTAAGAAAAGGTACAGCATGCAAGAGACTTCCAGGGTGGAGTGTGGCTGACATGCAGAGAATCTGTACCATTGTAGTTCCCCAGGCAACCCTAGGTGTTAGCATCACTAGGGGAAATTGGTGTGCTCACTCTAAAAGGAATTGTGTGGATGATGGAGCGGAGTGGAAGCACGGCTGCCAGGCTCTGTACTGACATGGGAACTTGAAGGTACTATGGAACTGAGAAGTTGCATATTTGAGACCCTGGGCCAACAGTCTGCCATCTTTTGACAAAATGCTGTCTTGTAGGTGAACTTTGCTCATTATAATCTCATTATAATACAAAACCACACCTCCATCCCTAAAGCTACCCACCTCCAAGGTGTGACCACCACTCACTCAGCATGTGCTCTGAATTTTTCCTAGCCTATGCCTTTAAAAGTGAAACGAGAATATTTTACACCAAACATAACAAAGATTATGTATGACTAGAGTCACTCAAGCTCCACCTGAAAGGTAAAAAATAGTATAAAAATTGCTTAAGAGAAAGGGTGTGTTAGGGAAGATACCATCACAGACCACCTCTGACTCCTGGGATCAGTCAACAGGCTAAGTCTCTCTTCCCTCCTCCATAGGGATGTCTTGAGTGAGTTTTAAACTCTTAGTTATCCCAAGTGCTTTCCTAGGAAACTTAGAAATATCTCTCTCTAGAGTTATTTTATGCTGCTTTATTTCTCGAGTAGTTTTATGTTGTTGTATGTCTCTATATTACTTGCACATACTTCTGCAGACAGTGTATAATCACCGGCAATCCAAAAGAATCTGCACTTCTGTTGCCTCAGTAAATCACACTATTCATTAATCTAGCTGTGAGAGTTCTTATTGAATGCAACCAAACTCCTTAAGTCTGGCTGTGCTAATTCATTGAATGTGACTAGACCAATAGTGCATCATGCATCCGTGCATCTGTAATTATGGCAGTTCAGTACATTGAATGCAACCAGACTTACAGTGTGCAAATTGGACATCACTCAGAATCTAAACTCAGCCCCTCTGATATCTGAGGATATGCTGGAATGCACGGGGGCTTATTTTCTGCTCTTTTACTTTGCCTCCTAATGAAACATCATCCTGAGCAATTTCATTGCTCATCAAACATTGCTCTCTGTTGAAAAGCCATCATTTGCCTGCCTGTGTAAACATTTAAGTAGTAGGACTGACAAGGATTAATTTTAAAGATACAAACATGTTTTTAATTATGTGTATTGTAACTTAGGATAGTCAGACATTACAGCCTTTCAGTTTTCAATCAGTTTACAAACTCTTATTTTGTCTGGCATATTTTCTCTTGCATGACTTACTGTTAAAGTGATTTTTTTCCTAGTCATGAAGTGCATTGTATTTTCATAAATATCAAGTGCAGAATGTGTCAGAGAAAATAAAAAGGAAAACTATGTTATAGAAATATCTAGCAAGTAAACTAAGCTCAAATATATGTTGAATCTGCAGTACTATACATAACGAAAGAGCAAGCAGACATGGAACCATTAAAGGTATTGGGTTTGCATCTTAATTATGTATGTTAACAAAAATCAACCTGCCTAATTACATATGTTTTTCCATAAAATGTGTACCTGCTTAGGAGTCTGTAAGGTAAATCCATGTTCATTACTGGTTAATATTAAACCCCATCGGCATTGGTAGGTTCTTTCCTAACACTAAAGAGCCAGTTCCTGCACCAGGAAGTTATTCCATTTATAGATACCCACCACCTGCTTGCCATCTTGAAAAATTATTCCAAAATATGCTTTCTAAATGTGCTGAGGGATGAAAGTGTTCATAATAGGTGTGTGATTCCTAAGTCAGTATGTACAGAGGTATCAGAAGATAAGCCTGGACAAGATCAAGGGCCTCTGTATGAAGAGCCTCTGTATGAAGATAATTGAAGGAGGGAAAATGTGGGTGCACAGAAAGTGGGGTTGTCCTCCCTATTTTATTCCCTTCTAGGGAAATGCAATTAGCATGGAAGAGTATGTGTGAAATGTATATGCTGGGTAAACAGTGAATTTATACTGTTGGTGTGATCTGATTGCCATGATATTTTTTTGGAAGGCTGGTGACTTCAAAATAGGTATGAAACGGAATAGACTGAAACGGTGAACTGGCTCTATTCAATTATCCCCTTGTTGTAGTTAAGGGCTGAATCTCAATCTAATTACTTGCTTCTTCAGCCAGGAGCTCTTTCTTCTTCTGAGTAGTCCCTCAGTCTTTAGAGAAGTTATTGATATTCTGATACAGCAGAAAGATTTATTTTATTTTCCACTAACTTTACATCACAGTGAAAGATTTGACAGGAACAGACCTATTGAAATTAGTGTAAAATATAGGTATTTGTTTTGTGACTACTCTGCCCAGTGACATCTGAGAACCTTGGAACTGTTACTTTCACTCAAATTTTCTGCTTCATAGGTAGTTCATTTGATGGTAGATGCAGTGAGCGTAAAGCCTTCATATGTCATTATTATTTTTTGAGTTATTACATTTACTACTACTACTTTCAAGACATATTTTACAAAAGTCTCTAGCTTTTACAGAGGCTAACAGAAGAAAAGTGACTTCTCAAAAAAACAATAATCACTTGCTTCCTTAATTCTGCATTTGCTTGAGAAGAAAAAATTTGTGGTAATTTCACAGGCAGAAAAAAAAGATTCTTTAAAAGAAAATGACATGGATTTCATACCTTTTTGTGTGGGTATTTTTTAAATTTAAAAGATTTTTATCATATCTGTACAACAAAGCCTATCTACATGAATCTGCAAATCAACATAAATGTTTTGCAGTGAAACAATAGTTAGAATTTGGTACTGAACTGTAGCGTTGTAATTTGCTTTTGCAGGATTATTTACACTAGTACGCGGGATCACTTGCTCTCTTTGCATTGTCAAAATGAGATTGCAAAGTACCACACACATTCACTAGCATGTTATTGAAAATCCCTGTGTTGACAGCACAGTTCCTTTGTGCCCATATGAATCTTGTAATCTGAGTTTCTCTTTTGTTAGCATTGATTAAATCTTAACTGCCACTCAACAGCTTTACTGAAGCTATTTCCACACCAGCAAACCCTGTGTGTGTGTGTGTGTGTCCACTTTTATTCTAATGATTTCCCGTTATGCAGAGTCTGTTCTGCAAAACTCTAGAATTTAAACATGAAAGGTACTTCCATGGAACCAGCAAGTAAGTGTGACTGTTAATACTTACATTTTGGTACAAGGAACATGAAATTATGTTTCTTGTGAAACCTTAGGGTCTTCTTTCTTGTACTTACCTGCCTATCTAGGGCATATACAGTACATATGAGAACAGAAGAGTGTTGGCATGAAGTATATTTATTTGTCATTTCTGCATCTCACTGAACTTCCTAGAAGTAGTATAGATTAGTGTTCTCAGAATCTGTAGGTGTATGTATGAATACTTAAATATCTTGAAGCCCCTTACAATTTGACTGGACTTAAGACCAAATGTTAAGTCTGATACTGACACTAGCTTTTAAAGCAGATATAAAAATCTTAGGGAGTCATACAGGGAAATGGTTTTCCCAGTTGATGCCAGAAATAACATAATATTAAAAAAAAAGGTATACAAAAGCTAATAAACTTAAATTCAAGTCATGTGCAGAGGTGATTCCTTTCAATAATATTCTAGTCTGCATTAAGCTTTAATTTATGGATACTGCAAGATCTTAAATCCCCCCAAAATAAACCAAAAACCCACCAAGCGTGGGGCAGGAGGCCTGAAATGGGTTTTGAAGTGTTATAAACTGCTGAGAGACAGTTTTCTTTGGTACTAATGGAAACAATAAGTTTGGAAGTTTATTAGAAGAATGGTGGGGGTAGTTTGCTTCAAGGACAAGAAAACATAGTTGTATTTAAAGTGAAACACAAATTTTAAGGAGGAAACACAGTAATATCACCATTTTAATATCAACTGTTCAAATCTATTAGAAGTACTTTATACACCACAATATCCTCCTGTAAGTTGATCTGTATTTTGAACCCAGGCAAATCTCTGCTAGGTCAGTGCAGTTTTTCTATAGATCCCATTGTTAATTTCATGGAACCTTACATAGTATTGAAATAATACCATCCAAGTCAAATAAGCATGTCTAGCAAAATCAGAGAATTGTTTCGTACTCTCCTTAGTGCAGCTATAATTGAAAATAATCTTTAACTAGATTAATGAGATTGCCACAATAAAAATGAATGAGCTATGGCCAGTTCTGTTACTCTGTCAAGACCTCCATTAGTGGAGGAGTTGCTGAGTCAATATGCTGATTCTTGGGACAGTTTTATTACTTGAAAAAGGCTATCTGGAAATGTCTTAAGAATAAAGTTTACAGGGGATTAATTATTAATAAAATCAATTTAGTTTTAAAAAAGGTAGTTTCTTGTTTTGGAGGTTTCTCGCTCTTCTATTAATATAACTTCCATTTAAATTGTAGGCCAAAGCTAACAAAGGTTAAAGAGAATTTTATTAATCCAGAGGTTTAGTTGATTTCTGTATCAACAAGATTTTTCACTAGTAGTCTCACCTCTTCAGAGAGAACTCTCACCCAGTCCAAGAACTGTAAATGAGCTCTGGTGTCTGATGTCTAATAGACTTCCTGTGTTTCAGTTCTGTACCTTCTGTAAGTGATTGTCATCCTGTGTAAAGTAGGTCCGTAGGATAAGTGTTAAGTCTTTCTGGATTAATGACAAGCTTGTTCAGCTTGCAACTTCAGTAGCAGAACACTAAACATTTTCACCAAAAATACTTAGATTTTTATTTAATCAAAAACATTAAACTTTTATGCAGGATTTAATATTTTAAGACAATGTACGAAATGCTTATGTGTGCATTTTGAATGATACTATAATCCTGGACTGTCTGGAATTGCTATGGCATACTGAATTGTAGTAGGAAATTGTGACAATGGAAATAGGATGAGAGTATTGTGATGTTAGTCAGCTTTCTTCCTGAGATGAAAGGTCTCTATCAGGAAGAGAAGTAGGTTTCAGAGAGACTGAATAAGCGAAGACTCTTCCATTTCTTGCTTGCATACAATTACTAGAATGTTTTTTAATACATGAAAAAGACAAAGTACAAGGGAATGTGTCATACAGTGTTGGTAACAAACATTTATTTCTCTTTAATCTTTTCAGCAAATGCATGAATCCATGTTTACCCTGATTTCAGACTGTCGTCAGAGTATGAACATTTGTCTCTAGCCAATTTTTCTGATTCCATCAATCCCTTTTATGATATTGACGGTTGCATAAAGGTACTAAATATAACCAAAATAGTTTAAAGATACATTTCTTAAACCACTTACATTCTCAGAAACAAACAAACAGAAATCATTGTCTGAACTGCCGGCTGCCTATTCAACTGTACAGTAGATTGAGGAGAATGTAGATAATAAAAATGTACCTTTAGTTGTATTCATATTTTTTAAAATTAAGTTGCAAAATGTGGAGATTTTTCATATTATTTGTAAACATACCAGAAAATAATTTTATAAACACCTAATGATGTTTCCACAGTGATATATTAGAGGCCGATCCCTTATTTCATCCCTTATTCTTCCTCTGCTCCTATTTTTTTTCTATTTCTGCATTTGTTATACACAACAAAGAAAGAATTGTACTTTCAGATCACTTTAAGTACAGTTTCCTTTATATGTTTGGTATAATGCCGAATGACCTCTTAAAACTGTCATATGACTGATATTGGCCACCTGTAGACAGTCAGTTAATCTGATTATATGTCCTAGCTAAAGTAAAATAGGTTCCGTTTCAAAACATGATAAACTATGACTCTTTTTAACCTGCCATAAGGTAAAATTTGACATTGTTGCCTTGGTTAATTTAATACTATTGCTTACATTATCACTACTTTTTAAATTAGTCATCACCTTTTGAAAAAACAGTTAGGATTTCCTTTTGAATAGTTTGAAAATGACTTACTTTCTTTTGATCCAAAATAGAGATAGTAGAAACCATCAAATTCATTAAACAAAAATACTTCCTCTTGAATATACATGAGAATGTAATTAAATCTTCATTTTCCTGCATAATAATTTTATTTTTAAGTGAATATTTTTCCTTTGCCCTTATAATTTAACACAGCTAAGAAACTGGATTATTGATGAGAAAAGATAATGTAATTTACCTTAAATCACAACTGAAATCCTTTATGTTGTATTAAGTGAGATTATGTAATGAATGATTTTGGGGAATTATGTTGATGCCTTTTGGATTAAATTAATCATGCAACATCATGTAACACCTTTTGTGCAGTAGATGATATTAGAAACAAAAACTGCTAGATGGACTAAATTTAACAATTACATTAGTAGTATTTTATATTTTGAATGGCCTAGGGTCTGTTTTTTATAATAAACAGTGGGGATTAGAATGTATTTTTCATAATTTTATATTAATCCTTAATAGTTTTGCTTTTGCAGTCAAAAATTTACTCATTTGGCTGAAAAAAGTGCAACTTACAAAGATTTAAGGAGAGACGTATACAATGGATATCAAAGTGTTAATTGTGAATAAAACTTGAAGAATAGGAGATAGTTATGAATAATATAGTTTTTAAATAATAAAATTATGCTCAGGAAAGCAAATGTTTTAGGTTCAGGATGTTTATGTAAGGAATACAGAACTTCGAGAATATGTCTTGGCTATTGCGATAGCAGAGTAGTCTCTGTGCAATAGTCTTAACTTACTAGTTAGTCTCAGAGTCTGTTATATTGGTCATATAAAAACTAGCTTCTACTACTATTAGGCTGACATTCCTTCACAACCTCCTCTGAAATCAAATGCAACCAGCAATTATATAAACCCTAACAGGCCAATTTCATGTTCGGTAAGGTTGGAGCATCCCTGTTTTACCAGTATCTACAGAGAGCAAAGAAGGCTAAATAATTTACCAAAAAGAGTATCTTCTCTTGATGTCACAAGGTGCATATGTATAATAACTGGTTTTGTAGTGACCTGTGTTTGAGAGAATCAAAATAAATCGACTAGGAAAAACATTGATCCATGTGATTTGCAGTTAAGTCCGTTAAGCCAGATATATCAATGGGAATGAGTTGAAAAGAGAAATGTTAGAGATATTCCAGCCCTGGTGAGAAATGTAAAGGCTTGTTCTATCTTTGTTTTTCTTCTCTCTAAGTTCTCCTCTTTATAATGATTCTTTTGAAGTTTTGTATATTTATGGCAAAGGGTTTGATTCATCCTATGAATCCTATCCTAGTAGTTAATGGTTTATTTCACTTTCAAACATCTGTAATTCCCACTGAATTATGCTGTTGTCTGCCCACTGCAGTGTTCCACTGCTGATCTGTGGACACGTTAATAGTTTGGAATTCACATAAGATTATGATATTGTTTTTAGTTTTGTATTTCTTTGTAATCTGCAATTTGTTGAAAAGATAGAACTGCATTTTTTTTTTCCTACTCTTTTAAACATGCCTTTTAATTTTCCCCAAATGGTAAAATGACAATAATAAAAATTAAAAAAAGAACATTTTATATAATGTTCTGCAGAAAATTAAGCTTCCACCATGCACAGATTGCAGGTACATTTTGCTTTTTCCAAGGAAGAAAAATTAAATGAGAATGTTATATGAAAATAAATTGACATATCAAACCTGTTAAGTTACTGCTGTTTTGATACTGACAAAAAACCCCCTAGTGTCCTTTTTGAGAAATGGAAGATTTGGATTTTTCTTTAAAGGGGGACTGGGAAATCTCTAAGCAACTATTCTGGCTTGACAGAGAGTATCAGAAAAGTAGATTTGCTCCAAATTAAAGACAAACAAAGCCTCCATTTACCTTGTAAAATATTCTAACTGATTATATTCTGGGATTCATCCTAATGTTTTTGCAAATTAAAATGATGAACTCATATCAAAGTAAAGGGAATTAGAAAGGCTACTTGTAATGTGTATTTCTGTTTCTTCTTTTATAACCAATTTATTAGAGGGCTACTTATGTGTTCAAAATTGAATCTTGAATGTCTAGATATTAACATTTGAAAAACTGAAATCATTGATAAATCATATTGTTCATTATAAAAATGAAGGATTTTTAATTTGAAAGATTGCAAAGAGACTTCCTAGTAGTTATGAAATGAATCTTAATGCTCTTATTCTGGGAATCAGCAGCATTGCTTTTGATCCATATCATTAATAACAAAAAGCCTATTTCTGGTTACTAAAATACTCTTGCATATTCTATACTGATAATCTTTGAGTTTTTACACTTTGTTGCTTGCATTACTCCCCAGTGACATTATATGTGTAGATTGTTCTCCAAGTAAGTACAGCTGAATAATAATATTAAAAACTAATAACTTCCTTAGAGTGCACTGTAGAATTGAAAAGAGGAAAAGAGTTTAAACTTGTAATATAATGAAAAATTATATTGGGGTTTTAATATTGTTTTGCTTATGCTTCAGTTATTGCTTTCATTAAAGTTTTAATTTCCAGAGATATTGCTTTGATAAAATTAAGTAAACATCTTTGGTTAGTATCTGAGTATACACTGAAAATTATGTTCCTTTTTCCCCTCATTTATTGCCATCTACTTTCCATTGTAATTACTTTCCCTAATACACACATGTAATACAGCAAGATTGAATTAAAATAATTAATCAGTGAAAAATGTGTGAGGACAAAGACAATTATCTTCAAAAGCAAGCAGTACAGTAAAAGAACAGCAGGTTAGGTTTGGTTTTTTTTTTTTTAATGGTAATTCTCTGTTTGTTCCATTGACACAATAAGTACAAGGATTAAAATATAAGTGATGAGGAGAATACTTACCTGTTAGATTTTTACTATACTTTTAACAAATTCTGTCATTTGTCAATTTCAATTATTTTGTAATATAGCTGTGATTTGTTGGCCTAAGTGATGCAGATGGGGTCACTGAGGCCAGAAGTGGTTGGATCAAAACCTCAGTCGATGAAGCCAATAGTGTATAACATCAATGGATGTAACACCTCACTGACTCCCAGAAATGGAGTAATTAAAAGGGATAGGCTGCCTCCCTAATATATTTTCAAATAGTAACCTCAACCACATGAGTTAACCATAGATTATCAGTTTGCATCCAGACTATATAATTTCAATTAGCTCTAAACCAACTATTTAAAGTAGTGTTACCTGTATTTTTGCCTGTGTGTAGTTAACTAGATAGATAAAACCACAGACACTCATGATGTAAGTCGTCTTCATTCTCAGATTGTCACAGGACAGGAACTGCAAATGGAGAACTTCGTTCTGGAGAAGGAACATACACATGAACATATGTACTAGTATTAGGTCTTTGAAATGGTTGCCTGAAAAAGATGAGGGAGTCCTTGGTTGTGATGTGTGAAAGCCCTTTACTGTGTCCTGGAAGGCTGAATACTGTGATGTTTTCCTTTTTTTTTTTTTTTTTTAAGCTGTTGTCTAGCAGTTCTAGATTGACTCTTTCCACTTTGATAACATGGGTTTTTTTCCAACATTAGCTACAATGGCACCCTTTTATATCTTCTGAAGCAGCTGCTGCTGTGTGTTGGCCTTTTGGTTAACAAGGTTGAATGTTTGTTTACAATTTTCCTATTTGGAGCTAGATGTTAGGAAGTATATTAACCAAAATTCAAAGGTCAATAGAAAATAAATTCTCTTCCTAACTTTATTTGTTTCTATGAAAATAGGAAGCTGAAAATGATGTCTTCTGTCTTGAGCAACCCACAAATAAACAACAAATGAAACTAGGGTGATTTTTTTTTTCCTATTGCTATAACTTTGATATCAGCAGTTGTAGAAATCTTAGTATGCTGATTAAAAAATATGTTCTGACCTCTAGTAGTAATTTCTGCATTTTTAACTTTACACTTCTGTTATCAGTCTCGTACTTTTCAATTTCATTGGAGGTCACTCTGTGAGTTTGGTGATTTGTGTGAAGCTTTGGGTTACCAACAGTTTGGAATAACATCAATTCAAAGTTCATAAACACTATCCAGATACATCACACAATTAGATTATATAATTCCATAGCAGTATTTAACTCTCAGTGAATCAGTTCAGTAACTTAACCATAGACTTAACACAGTTATTGACACAATGTTGCATGCATACACTCACACAGATATAGAAACAGAGATAAATATACATATATGTATATCAAGGTACTTGTTAGAATTTCCCCTTGAGTTCAGTAAAAATATTCACATAGGTTGTTAATGCATCTCTCAATGGGCACAGAATTGAGACTCAGGGAAGTTTTCAGCCCAGGTTGTGTTGACAGTTCTCTGATTTCACAAACAAGAGTTTATGAACTGTGAGAGGCATCCCATTCAGAGGGAGATACTGGGCCCAGCCTGCGACAGTCCAGGAGAGCTCAAAGGGTCATCCTTGGAACCGCTATTTATAGGTTCGTGAGATAATTTACTTTAGGCATAAATAAATTTACACCCTCACCATAATTTGGGTAAGTGGGCACTGGAATTCACAGAATTTTAGTAATGCTGGTACAAATCTACCCAGGTTACAATAAGGCTCAGGGCTGTCAGGGGATGAATTGTTTCACTCTCATCCCTCACCGTAACCAGGCAACTGAACCCTAGTATGTCCAATACCATTCCCCACCTTATCTGTGCCAGAGTGTTTTGATATGATAAGGGATGCTTAACCACCAAACTCCCTGCACAATGGCTGAGGTTTGATCGGAATCTCTAAGGCCATAGAGCAGCCCAGGGGCTGAGAGGGGAAGAAATGCACCACCAAACATCTTCATTATGCATAGGAAATTCTGCTGATTCCCTGCAGGAATTCTGACAAGTTACTGTGCTAACTGTGTGAAAATCTGCGTTTGATTGACAAGGTCAGCCCAAATGATAATTTATTTTATTTTATCTGATTTCAAATCCACTTATTTCAGTGAGGCACATGACTGAAAATTAATATATGTGGAAATTTTGCCATTAACTTTCTGTGTGATTGTGAAGTAGTAATGTATTTTGCTGAGTCTCAATTTCCTGGTTAGTAATATCATAATCTTTCCTTAGCTAAGAGGTTTTTTTGTTTGTTTGTTTGGTTTGGTGTTTTTTTTTTTTTTTTAAATAACATTTAAATTCATTTTTTGTAAACCTTCATCGATCTATGAAACACGTGCCAAATTTTTTCAAGGCATATTGTGCATACCTCTGTTGATAAAATAAAAACCTCCAGGAGTGCTTCCAACCCAAACCATTCTATGATTCTATCTACAAATGGAGATTGGTTCAGCAAGGTTCAGTGATCTGACCTAATCTGAAGAGAGTCCTAATCTGACTCTTTTGCCTTCCTTTCTTCAATGATTATGCAACTGCAGCAATCTGGCACATCTGTGGAAGAAGGGCTGTTCCTGAGTTGGAACAAATCAATAATCCAGCAAAGGCTGGATCTCCATTCTGTGCAAGGAATGCCATAAGCAGGAAAATAGTATAAATAGTAAATTAATTTATTGAATTAAATAAATAAATTATAATTTGGTTTAATTGGAATTATCGGACATATAGTTGTATGTGCTCAAAAATGAGTTGTTTGTGTTTTGGTGTTTGAGTGGGTTTTTTTTTAATGTTTTAATTGTCTCATTGTGGGTGTTTAAGTAAATGCTGAACGCTGCTTTCCAAAAGCAAGCGTAATTCATATGTGATCAACATAACTGTGGGAAGCTAGTGATCAATGTATGTGGCATGAGTGAGGTGGAAAGGGTTCAGATAATCACAAACAGTTTTAGTCCCCAGTAAAAGACTTTTTGTATTTCGTGGTCTCACAAAGAGTAAAGCAATGGACATACCATTTATGAAGCTGTAATGATGTAGCATGTGAGGAAAAAAAGTAGTTGATTCTGTTTCGGTCAATTGTTTTATGCATGACTGAGTTAGTCAATATTTTTTTGCCATAAACTTCCTTTATGATAATATTTCTTCAGAGAAATGACAAAATAGCATTCCTGAAAGCAGCCATATAAGCTGATCTTCAGGGCATGTGGATTTGCAGGTATTATTAATGTTGTGCTATTTCTATGCCTATCTTTAGGTGAATGTAATTACAGCATTGGCCTATGCCACATTTTAATGGTACAAGTTGGCTGGTGTTTAGAGCAAAATGTGTGTATACCATAAAGACATCTTAAGATCCTTTCATATTTTTTAATGAAGATTAAGACAGTGTCAGATATGAGGAAGTACAGCTGACAGAGTGAGAGTGAACTTGGTATCTATAAAGGAATGAGTTGATAAGATTTAATCTGGTAACCTTCTTGCAAAACAGATATGATTTAATTATTTACCAGTTGTGTTCACAGTGAAGCTGGAGGTGCTTAGTGGTGACATGAATGATAAAAGCTGATATTCTTGTGAGCATGTTTAATCTACAACAAAACACTATCTCTCTGATTATTTTCTACATTAGCAACATCCACTTGATATTGTAGTTATGGTTACTGTGTTTTATTAAATGTAGGAACTAATTTGGTTCGGAAAAAATTTCACACCAGTTTATACCATGTTGAAAGAACCAGTGTATGATAAATCACCCTGTATTAATCACTACTTCACTTAGTAAAAGGAGAAAAAGAAACTCAGTACAAGATGTATGGAAAAGTCCTCTCAAATACATCATTTTAAGGGGGATGTTACTCAAGAGATTTTTGAGTGTTGTGCCTTTGAATCGGGTAGAAATTGCTTCATATATTGGCTGGTTTATAGAGCAAACTCAGATTTCCAAAGGATCCCAAGAGATTTGGAAGCCATCTTCCTTTGCAGCTGTTTTATACTGCTTTTGTAAATTAGGTCGAACTTCTTGCTGCTATTACTGCCTTTTAAAGAGGCTTTACTTCAATATTCATTTTAGTAAGCTTTGGAGACATTTCATTCTAGTCAGTGCAGCAGTGATTCATATTAATGGTTTCTCAAATGATTTGCTGTTGTCTTTACGTCACTGATTTTAAAAATTGAGGATGGTGATAGGCAATGATTCTATCAAAAATGTAAAGCACTACAAAAAGGCAGACTTGGTCAAATTTTGGGGTTACCTGAGGCATTGATATAGTGGGTAGTTTTCTGGTGAACAACAGATGGAATATTTAACAATCTCCTGTTAATGTATAGTGATTATTCTGGTGACTGGTTCAAGTTATTTGGTTGAGATTATGAACAAAATCATTTTTATACTGTTCTTATCTTGATTTGCTGTTCTTCTCGTAGAAGTCCAGCAGAGCTGCTGGAAAAAAGAAAATTATTTTGCTTAGTTATGACTGAGACCACAGCGTGAATGAGTATTACCTAAGCCAGAACCAGATGGTAGAATCATAGAATGGTTTGGGTTGGAAGGGACCATAAAGATCATCTAGTTCCAACACCCCTGCCATGGGCACCATGGGCAGGGACACCTTCCACTAGACCAGGTTGCTCAAAGCCTCATCCAGCCTGGCCTTGTCAAATGTTACAGGGAAAGCTTTAATTATTGCTCTAAATGGGAGCTGGAAAGTTCAATATGTTTAATAGAATCCTTGTATCATTTCCTGTTCAATTTGAAACAATTTTTGAGCATTCAGGCCAAGTGTTTTAACATGTGGATGTTTAAATAATATCTAATACTTATGACTGTGCAATTCTGAGAATTGACCATTTGCTAAATGGGCCTTGGGTATCTTTGGAAATCTCTGCATTTGAACATTGAATGTCTGCAAACATATTCTTTAGTATCAAGGATGATCTTATAATATTAGTTCTTCCAGTTCCATTGTCAAACCTGTTTGAAATCTGAGTTTATAGCCAGGCCAAATATGTGGAAATGTTTGTGCTGTTGTGCTGGTTTCTGGCAGAGATGAGCTGCTCTTCTGTGGCCAGCCTACAAGATTTTGTTTCATTCCCTGATACATGAAGCTGAGTGATCAGTTTGAAGCATGGGCTGGAGTTTGTAAGGCGTGTATGGTTTTTTGCAAAGCAGGAAGGGAACTGCAAGAGGCGGGACTCGGAAGTCATTGGTGGGGGTTGACTAGGAAATTCCTGATGGCAGCTCAGTGTTTGTTCAGACCTTCTGGTGGGTGATTAGCAGAGAAGGAGCACCTTTTGTCAGGGCATTGATATGGGATGGGGTGTTGGAAGTTTCCTGGAGTCAGGGAAGGTTTTTTTCTCTCCGATTTTGGACTCAGGGGGTTTGGATATTTTTTTTCTCTCTATTTCTCCACCTTGCTGTTTTGGAATATGGAAGTGTTGGTCCATGGGTGGTGAGATCCTGTATCATATGCTCTATTTTCCACTCTTTTAAATACTTATTAGCAGGAATATTGTTAGTAACCCTTCAAGCTTAATTTATATAATTAAATAGTTCTTATCTCAACTTTTATAAGCTTCCCTTGTTGTTTTTCCTCCAATCCTTCCTCACTATTAGCAGGGGAAGGGGTGAAGTGGTAGAGCGACTGGTGGCACTTAATGGCCAGATAGGGCTAAACCATGACAGATGTAAAGTGGGGTCAGGTCTTATTCCTTTGTATTTTATGACTTCTTATGATATTTCATGGGTGATAAATGCCATTTTCTATTTTCTGCAACGCAAAATCATTATGGTTTTAATTTTGCATCAACCAGTTGAGCTTTACATGATGTTTTTTATTGTTACAACTGACTGTGGTGTAGAGCAGTTTGTTTCAATTATATTAACATTCTTACTATTTTTCACATATGTGGGTGGTGGCAAATACTTTATATATAAAGTAGAGTTGACTTTGTTTATTAGCTGTTTGGTACAAAAAAGCATTGATAGAATTCTTAATTTCCTGGTGTTTAAAAATTTGGGAAAAAGAAAGGAACACTTCAGTGTAAAAGTACAAAATTTCACCTGGGTGCTCAGCTACTTGGTGCATCTGTTGCATTTGTTAATTTAATGAAAATGATAGTTGTATGGTTCTTGTAATTATGATTGCTTAGAATCTGATTGAGTCTTAAATCAAAAAGCATTGAGCTGTTGGAAGTGATATTATCAATGTGAATGAATGCCTGAAGGGAGGGTGTAAAGAAGATGGATGTGAGCTCTTTTCAGTGGTGTCCAGTGACAGTTTTTAGCCCCCTAATACAAATAAGACATGGATAAACTGGAGTGAGTTTAGTAGAGGGCCACCAAAATGGTCTGGAGCAGAACCAGAGGTCCTGTGATGAGAAAATGAGGGAACAGGGCTTGTTCAGCCTAATGGCAGCTCCTCCACTACCTACAGGAGTATCAGCAATGGGACCCATATCAGGGTTTAGTTTGCTCTGTCACAAACCAATTTTCAGACATCTCAGTGCTGTTACAAGAGTTAAATTTAGTGCTCTCTAGTAGTCTTCTATTTTAAAGCAGCAGCTGAGAAGCCAACTGTTTTTGGCAGAGTCAACCATTACCTTCTATTCGAGGCCTATTTTTAAAAATGCTTGAATGTCTTGTTCTGTTAAAAAAGAGAGTGAAAGTAAGCACTGAGTTTCAAACACATTCTTTTTTGTTATCTGTTCATGATGTCTTCTTTGTTTACAAAATAGCTTTGATTAAAATGATGTTCCAAAAGCAATGTTTTGTTATGAACGCAGAGGTAAAATTGTATTTCTCTCTTGGATGGTTCCAACATGCAGGTTGACACACGCTCTTGGAGTCGATTTTTTTTATGGTAAATGATCTCCATGTGTCACAGATTTTAGCTTTATGGACTAGCTGCACACACAGACCTTGTCAGGCAGATAAACACATGGCCAACAGATGGATTGAAAAGGATATTTTGAGTTACGCTGCATCTTCTGACTATTGCACTAATCAATCATCTTCACAGATTACTTTTTCTATTTGAATAGAACATAAAAAATTAATTACTTGTAATATTTTTAGAGAAATTTTAAAATACTCTATGATTTTCATATAATTGCTGCAGTACTCTTAAGCGTATAATTTTCTATTTCTGTTATCTATGTAGTGGCAGAATTCTTTACTTAGTAAACATGCATAATTAGCTGAATACTTCAAGATTTAGATGAAATCTTGTTTTCATTACCTTCTGTTTTGTATAGTACTTTTCTGTAGAGTAATAGAGTAAGTCTAAAGGCTATACTGATTTTGGCTTGGATACAGTTAACTTTCTTCATAGTAGCAGGTATGAGGCTTTGTTTTGGATTTGTGCTGAGAAGAATGTTGATAACACTGGTGTTTTAGTTGTTGTCAAGGAATGCTTACGTTAAGCCAAGGATGTTTTCAGTTTCTGATACCGCACCTGTTCCCAGCTTCTTCTCTACAGGAAGGTGGGAGTGGACACAGACAAGAAAATGACCAAACTGACCAAAGGGACATTTCATGCCATCTAATATCATGCTCAGTATGTAACCTCAGGGGACTTGGCCAGGGGAGATCACTGCTCAGGGACAGGTTATTGATCACCATATGGGCAGCAGTTGTTGCATTGTGCTTCACTTGTTTTTCTATATTCCCATATCAGAAATATTATTTCCTCTCTCTTTGTTGTCCTATTATACTTTTTTTATCTCAACCCATGAGGTTTTTCTGAATCCCTCCCCCATCCCACCTAGAGGGTAGCAGACAAGCAAGTAGCTGCATTGTGCTTAGTTCCTGGCTGGAGCTAAACCACAATAAAGGCATAGGAAATTAAAATTTAATATGAGTTTCTGCCCACCAGGGTTGATGAATTAGGCAGACTTCAAAGAGAAATGAGGTTTTCATGTCATCTGCTGTTTTCAGTTTTTATGTTTAAAGGGGTGGGAGCTTTCATGTATCTCTCTCTCATATGCTGCATCTGATCCAAAGCTTATCAAAGTATTTAGTTAATTTCAGTAGGTCTTCGGTAGAGGTTAAAATCAGTTTTACTAATTGCCGGAAGGGAAAGACAGGATTTCCAGCCATCCGAAAAAAGTGCTTATTTTCCATCAATGTCTGAATGCTGAAATATGTAGTTATGCATCAGTTTCATTAATAGTGAACTACTTCCAAAGGAATATATTTACAATATGACTAAATGAATTGCATAATTTTTTACCTGTGTCATCCACGGCCATACTATATCTCAACAGCTAGTTGTACAACTCTCTTCAGCAAATACATAGACTTTCTGGAGAAAAGTCAAGTTTTAAAAATTTTAACAATGTATAAAGTCTTGTTCCAGCACTAAGTATGCCATTTTGTTTCTTTGCTGAGTGTCTGAGTCCACACATGACATGATTTTTAGCTTAATGACAAATGACACTATGAACCACAGGAGGTGGAGAGGGCAAGATATAAAGCTCAGGTTTATAAAAACTTGTCATCATGGTAGAAATAACGTCTTGCGGTTGAAAAGCAACTATGACTCCCTCCAGCACAACTGACCCCTCCAGCCTGTCTATACTTGTGAGATTAGTCTTTATGTTTCCCAAGGGACATACACGATGTGTTTGTTCCAACAGCTGCTCCTATAAGCAGTTCAAGGCATTACAAGAGGAGGAAAGATGAAACAGACTGATTAAAAACTTGAGCAAAAAAAAGATCAGTTATTAAAAAATAATTTGATGAACATTGGTATTAAAGTAAAAAGAATATATACATATACTTTTGTAAATAACATGTTTTTAACCGCTTTGAAATGTCTGTGGTTATTACTTTCTGCTGCAAACTGATTTTACTACACAAGTCATTAATGTCCCTTTAACTATGACTAACCAAATTTATTCAGAACCTCTGTGGCCTCTATCCAAAGTGATAATAAACATGCCATCTGTGACAGTAATTTGTGTGATGTACATATATATGATCAGATAACTAGAAGGATAATGAAAGTGTTTCTTTTGCATACATTCAAAAATATGTACTTGATGGCAGTGACTTACTGCTGCTGTTGAGTTGAAATGAAGTCAAGCCTGATGTCTGAATGACTCTCTGCTCTGTTAACACTTCCCTGAGGTACTTCAACCTGTTCTGGGTTGAAATTTGGATTAGTTCACAGATGGCTCTACTAGTTTCATCTTAATAATTCCTGAACCTACATCTAAATAAGAAGGTTCAAATAGAATAAAGACTGTGATTTGAAATAGGTAGATGGCTCTCGAATGATACCTACAGAACATTTTTCATGGATTGAATTACATATGTCTGTTTATCTAGATGTTAAATTTGATCCTTCATAAAAGATGAGTGTATTTACTTCCACTTAAAATATCAAACTGTTGCAACTTCTTAAAAATCATGTGTAAATATGCTATACATCAGAATATTTCAGAGCACACATGAAAAATCAAAGTGGAATACAAAAGAAAGTTGTATTCAGCAAGGATATGGAAGTGAAAAATATAAAATATTTAGGGAAATAAACTTTTGGTTTTGTTATGTTATTTTTTTGTTTTGATTTGTTTTGTTGTGCTGGGTGGTTTTGGTTTTTTTTTTTAAAGAGGACTCTTGCAATTAGTCACACAGTCAGTGTGAAAGTCTGTGGAGTAGTAAGGCCGAGTAACCTTAGTTTTCTTAAAATTCATCACGTGTGTGAAAAAAATATCATAAAATATCAAAGCAGTGCTGATGTAACCATACTGTTCATAAAATCAAGCTACTTTCATTACTGTCCACAGCAAAACAAGACTGTGGATGGAGAACTTTGGACATATTTAACAGTTTGAAACATGTGTTTTGGATTCTTTTGCTTGATTGCAAATCACAAAGTTCATTCTAATACATTGTCTCCACTGGCAATCTGATTCTTTCAAGTAGTTGCAGTGCAGCTGCTGTTAGCCCAGTTTTATTGGTTTTAGCCAGCTACGTTAAACAAGTATATGTTACTATGTCACTTCCTACTCTAAATCAGAGTTACCATCAGCTAGGTGTAAGGGAAAACATGCAATGTTTCACAAATAGATTTTCATGCTACACTATTTTAACCTTAATCATAACAATTTGTCCAAAACCTCCATCAAAAATAAAGGCAGTGATTGATATAGCCCTCTGCAGTCCTGTGGTCCCTGCAGGATCACCAAAAAGAAATTTTCTCTCCCTTGAACTATTAGCTTTTTCAAAATAAGATGTACTCATAAAATTAAACATGAACAGGTAAATGACATGTACTAAACTTTCCAAAGGCTGCTTTGCTGTCCAGTGATCATGATCACCTTCTGTGTATTGCACTCAAAAAATGAGCGTTAATGTCTTCTTTTTTGTTTCCCATCTTCCTGGGTCTAAAACGGAATATGAATCATCTGCATGAGCTTAGTCCTGCTACAGTGCAGTGGGCACTGTAGTGCTGACCCCCTCATTCTAAAAGCACAGCTCTTAGTCTCTATTTGGAGCAGAGATATTTGTGTCATTGTGTGCTGCTTCTCTGCATCTCCACCCTCTTAGCTTTCCAGACAGCTGTAGCCTCATATTTGTTCAACTGGATAATTTTCACTTTGATAATTTCTACATCTTGTGGGCTTACACTTCTGCAAGTATTTCCACAGAACAACTCCCCATTTTTCATCCTCCTTGAGAATACTCCTACTATTGCATTTTTTTGTAACCACATTAAAGCCAAACTGCTTAGACTCTACATGTTTCTCTTCAGTGTCATTTGCCTAGGTTATGAAGTCCTTTTCACAAGTGAGTTGCTCACTTGTGGCTGAAAGTCTGAATGTTACAGAGTAGCTGAGGACTCTATCTGGAAGCAGTTAATGTGAGTGCCATCTATAACATCCCAGAGGATGCTGTGCCTCCCCCTGGCCCCCAAAGCTTAACCCAGAAACCTTTCTGAAAATTGCTAAAGTTATGGCGATAATTTTTACACATTTTAGTGAGACTGAAATAGTGTGTGCCTGATCTTGAAAAAGTGACAGGCTTATCCATTCACTAAGATGGATGAAATAAATGACATTGAAAATATTTTTCTAGTGAAAAACCTCAGCTTTCTTTTCAGACAAAACAGGAATGTTTTGCTTGCGACGTTTTGTTGCATGTTGGGCGAACAGAATTTGATTATATTGTCTAACCAAACAGAAACAAGGATTTTCTAGACATTTGCTAGCCTCCATAATTAAAATCTGGCTTTAAAATCTTCCTTTAGGTTAATGCTACTTCTCTCATACTCAGAATTCCTAATCATCATTGTAATTGGAGATAAAATGTTTGGTGAGAATGAGACAGGCACAGAAGACTCAGTGTCTGCGCATACAGTTCCTGCTATATGACCCTCTGTGTTTCACAATCCCTTGGTAGAACAGGAAGATTAAAGGAAAGTGAATCCTCAGTGTCATTTTAGAAGTACTGTATGATTGTTCACATACACACCCCATGCTTAATTCCCCTAAACCCATTTGTGGTCCCTCACTACCTGGCAATATTAATCTCTGTTTCAAAAATGAATTGAGGTTCAGTACTGCAAGGAACGTTTTTATGTCTTCTGCTTAAAGGAAAGCAAATCACTGGATAGAAATTAGATTTCTGTTACAGTCCCGCCACAGGACTGCTCTGTGGACCACAGCCAATGTGGCAATATGCAGCTGTGTTTAGTCTTTCCCAGCGCTACCATACTTGGACTTGATCTGATATTCCCCCTAATTAGCTAAAGGGATTTTTTTTCAAGAAATCAGCTAATGTCATCTTCCACGCTTCCTATCCTGAGCATTACCTTTACATGCAGGTAAGTTTTTAATGTTTTCTTAATATCTCTTAGATAATTTCATCGCATACCAGAGCAAGAATGAGTATCTTCCCTTAGGATAGACAACAGCAACAATGATAATTTTGTGACAAACTATGATAAAGTTATGCAATTGTTTTTCCAATGTTATGGTTTTGTTCACAAGCAATATACTTTTTAATGATGTAATGAAGATGTGGGGATAATATAAAACTTTTAGAGCTGTGACAGTGATAACCACCACTCAGTGTAGCTGAGATTCCCTAAGCACTATTTGCTGAAAATTCAGAAAATTGTGTCTTTGAAATCCACAAAGTGAGTCTTGCCTAGCTCTTTCTGTCTTGTTAGACTAAAATGATATGAGTAATTAGGGTACAGATAACTTAGAGCATTTTCTGTTTTTCACATTGAATAGGCATCTTCAGTTATCTATCTCAAAACAGCTGATAGCAGCTTTTAGAACAGACTCAAACTAAAGTATTTTCCATTTAATTTTCTCTAATAATATATGAATGAATTATGAAGTATCAACCACATGGCATTCTTACTTCATCATCAAAGTTTTATCTTTGTCATAATTACTTTTAAAATCTATGCCTCTTGTTCTAAAAGCATATTTTAACTGACAAAACTACTTCATCTGAAACTATCAGGATCACTTTTTCACATCTATGACCTTGTTCTCTTGAGATTTTTATTAATCATTTTCCTTTGCCATCAGGCAGTCAAATTCACAAGTATCTAGTTTTGTGTATTTCATCAATATATTGTTCTCCCAGGTGATTGCTGGCTTTCAAAATAGATGGAAAAATGCTATAAGTTGAATACTTGGAGAGAGGCAGAGAGTGTTCATTCTTTGCAACATCCTTTCCTCAAACACTTCAGTTGTTCCGTTGAGAACACTTTTCATTTGCTCTTTGTATGAACTGAATAATAGGAATTTTACCATGTTTAATATTATTAGATGTTAGAGTGTTTTGTTAACAGTAGCATATTTACAAGATGAGTTTTGTTTTAATTTCTGAGTTTGGTGCCAGCTGTTTTCTGGAAAATTTACCTTGTAGATGTAATTTCTTTCTATTCTTTTTCAGGACAGAAGTAGAACATTTCTGTTATTTCTTTTTATTTATGGTGGTGTCCTTGAGTAAAAAAAGCTGTGTACAACAGACCTGACCTTGTCTTCATACTCTGATAATTAGGAAACCTTATGTAAAACAGCAAAAGAAAATAGCCTGCTAGGCAACTTTAAGTAGATGTACTAGAAAGATTTATTTTCTTTCTCATTTAGATATTAGCTTGTTGTGACGCAGAGAAATTTTAAATTTCAGTCATCTTTGTTTATCATCTTCTTTCATTATTTTACTTGTCCTGCTTTTTCTTTAAAGTAGATGCTGTCTCTGGGTCTGTCTCTTCACTGCCAGTGTCATCACTGCTCATGCTGGACAGCTTTTGATCAGAATGAAAAAAACTGAATGATATTTGAAACGGGAATTAATCCTTAATGATCACTTAATAGATCGCTTTTTGGTATTGGTAATTTAACAGCACTGTGCAGTGTAATTGTAAGAGAAAAATAGTAAAGGATTGCTTTGCCTCAAACAACTCCAGAAGCTCTGGGAGAACAGAAAGTAGTAGGCACAGAAAATGTCCTTTGGAGGAAGAACATTGCTCTACTCCTAATAATGTCCTCTCCAGAGTCAGGCTGCCCCTGACCATTTCCTCTCCATCTTCATAGAATCACAGAATGGTTTGGCATGGAAAGGACCTTACAGACATCTGGTTCCACCCCCCCTGCCATGGGCAGGGACACCTTCCACTAGACCAGGTTGCTCAAAGCCTCATCCAGCCTGGCCTTGAACACTTCCAGGGATGGGGCATCCACAGCTTCTCTGGGCAACCTGTGCCAGTGCCTCACCACCCTCTCTGTGAAGAAATTTTTCCTGATATCTAATCTAAATCTCTTCACTGTCAACTTAAACCCATTACTCCTTGTCCTGTCACTACAGGCCCTCGTACAAAGACCACCGCCCCCCCGCGAGCTTCCTTGTAGGCCCCTTAGTACTGGAAGGCTGCTATAAGGTTTCCCGAGAGCCTTCTCTTCTCCAGCCTGAACAAACCAAATTCACAGCCTTTCTTCATAAAAGAGAGGTGCTCCAGCCCTCTGAACATCTTCATGGCCCTCTTCAGGACTCACTCCAACTTTTCAATATTCTTCTGATGTTGAGGGACCCAGAGCTGGACACAGTACTGCAGGTGGGGTCTTACAGGAGCAGAGTAGAGAGGGGGAATCCTCTCCCTCAACCTGCTGGCCACACTTCTGATACGGGTGGCTCTCTGGACTGGCAGTGGACAGGGCTGCCAGTGCACACTGCTGGCTCATGTTCAGCATGAGCATCTACTCCCAAGTCCTTCTCTTCAGGGCTGCTCTCAACCCATTCTCTGCCCAGCCTGTACTTGTGCTTGGGATTGCCCCAACCCAGGTGCAGGACCTTGCACTTGGCCTTGTTAAACTCCATGAGGTTGGCAGTGGCCCACCTCTCCAGCCTGTCCAGGTCCCTCTGCATGACATCACTTCCCTCCAACATGTCGGCTACACTACACAGCTTGGTGTCATCAGCAAATTTTGCTGAGGGTGCACTCGATCCCACTGTCCATGTCACTGACAAAGATGTTAAACAACACCAGTCCCAATACCGATCCCTGAGGAACACAGCTTGCCACTGGTTTCCAATTAGATATGAAGCCGTTGACCACAACTCTTGGAGTGTGAGCATCAAGTCAGTTTTTTATTCACCGAGGGGTCCATGTGTCAAATCCCTGCCTCTCCAATTTAGAGACAAGGATGTCATGCAGGATGGTGTCAATTGTTTTGCACAAGTCCAGGTAGATGACATTGGTTGACTGTCCTTTAATCACCAAGTTCGTGACCACATTGTAGAAAGCCACCATATTTGTCAGACACAATTTGCCCTTGGTGAAGTCATGTTGGCTGTCCCCAGTCACTGCCTCATTTTCCATATGTCTTAGCATGTTTTCCAGGAGGATCTGCTCCATGATCTTGCCAGGCACAGCGGTGAGACTGACACCCTTAAAACCCTATGGTACCACAGCCTTTACAGTTAGCAGAATGGTCTCCTTTGTGCCTGCACCAAGAAAGGTGAAATGTAGGTCACTGAATGTATGGGGGTTCATGACCACCAGAGACCCCTGCAACCCCCCAGAATCTATATTGGGACATTCTCGAGCAAACAGCTGTGTATGTGCACGTATGTTAATCACAATTTGCCTAAGGGGATTCTCCCAGGAAAATTAGGTTTATAAACAACAGTCAATCTGTTCCCTTGGTGTGGCTCCCATTACCCTGGGCTACAAAGAACACCAGAACAACACTGGAACCCAGGATGGTGATATCTTTCTTTTTCTCTTTCATCCTCTTTTTCTCTCTTTC
>NW_010264744.1:49796-53331 GCF_000690775.1 Eurypyga helias
TGGAGTGTTTTCATTTAAGAGTGAAGCTTCAACCCTTGTTTGGTTGAGCATTGAAAACTATTAGTTGCTTGGTGTGTATGCATCTTTATTTCTCTCTGGGAATTTCAAATTTGCATAGGGCCAAAACCTAAACCCAGGGCTTGTGGTTTTGGTCCCTGACATTAATTGATGGTCAAGAGATTGTTAAACCAGGTCAGATTTTGCTTAGATTGTGTTTGTAAGCCTGTGGTTTATGCTCTCTATGCTACAGAGAGGAAGGAATCATAGAGTTGGGAGTGAATACGGAGCACGTAATTTTGTAGTATCAGATGAGAATGGTGTCCATATATTTAGTTGCTAAATAAATCCTTTGAAAATCTTGTTTCAATTTAGGATTTTGTGCTAGTGAGAAAAGCAGTACCTAATTTGGAAAACAAAAGGTGGTTGAAGAGAGCTTCCTTTGCAAAGAAACTGGGGCACTCTAATCTGCATGCACTAGTTTTTCTAAATAAGAAATAAATAAAGGATTTTCCACTTTCTGAACAGTCAGTTAGATCTGCACAGAAACGTTTTGGCAGTCACTTCCTGGGTGGTTTGTCATATGTCTCCTTGACAATTTCTCACTCTGAAGGAAGTGATGAGTGAGTAGGAACAAAAAAATGTTAATTAAAAAAAAATTCTCAGTGTATGTCATTTAGAAATGTCAGGCACACCTTGCAAAGAGTATGTTACCTTTTAAGTAAGGATCCTGCAAGGCAGTGTGGGTGGCAGTGGAGATTCTGTCATGGCTACATAAATGCACTTGCAAGGCAGAATCTGTATCGTTTGTAATAATTTTCATTAAAAAATAAAAGCTTTTTGGACCAAGTGAGATTATCAGAAATGCCAGTTTATTGATTCTTCTATGCAGATTGCCCTGGAGGATAAAACACACAGTGGAAAGCTGCAAGGAAAGGACATCACTAAAGTGGTTAAGTTGGCAAAGCTGCTGTTATTCCACATACTCCCCCAGGAAACCCTGTCAGAGAAACCAGTGTATTTGCAGAGATGTTTCTGTTAGCATAGATTTTTACTTTATGCTCTGAATAGTGTTAGTTACTGATGCAATTTCTGAAAGACCAGCTAGTATTGACTGATTATAGAGGAAACTAAGGTTTCCATAAGACCTCATGTTTATTTCAGTCTAATTAAAAATAATTTCCATTTTTTACAGACTAATGCAGTTATCAAGCAGTGCTCACAGAATGGGTCAGAATCACTTAAAACTTCTGGCTTCTGATTTGTGTGCTGTTTTCAGGCGTTAGAAGATCCCTGAATCCCTCTACAAGTTGTTAAATGGTTATTTAGGGTGTATGTAAAATAATTCTCAAGTACAGTAGATCCAGTCCACAGTGGTACAGCCAGTTGAAAAAATAATTTAAAAGTAACTGTCTTAGAACACCAAAGGCAAAACTATTAATTTTCTTACTGGACATGCAGGAAGAGACTTGAGTTGACTTCCATGGCCTTCATAGAGAAAGCTGAGGTTCTGTTTGTTTACAACTAGTGATAGATTTGGGTACCTATTTTAGAAAATAGGTTTTTAAACTTCATAACTGCATTTTATAAAAACATTTTAAAGCAATGAGGCCTTGAATATTGCTTTTATCTTGTAAAGTAAGCTAGCATTTAGTGGAGGAAATTAGTTTCTTTGATAAGCTTGTAAAAGACTGTGTTATTTTGCTAGTCAGAGTTAAATCATGACAAGAATGTCCTCTCTGTGTATTTGAGACAAATTTAACAGGACTACAATTTCCATTCTTTCAAGACATTCTGCCTAGCAGTTCAGTAGGGCTCTTTAGGGATTATATTATTTCAAGTGTAGTTTTACTCAGCACCTCTGAGACCAACTGCTGTGAAATCAAGTACCTGGATGAAGAAATCTGTCTTCTACTCACATTTTTCTTGCCTCTGTTAACTTAACAGTTCTTATATTCAGCAAAAACCTTCATCCACTGTGAATCCATATTGTGCAGCTTGCCTAGACTTGCTCTGCCTATTGGCCTGTGTTATTTTAGCAATGTCATTGTATCTCCAAAGGCCCATTAAAATTTATTACCTGTTAGGATGCATTCTTCAGGAAGGCTACAAATATGAAGGGGAGGGGGCTTTGAAGTCTACACAGGATTGTCAGAAGAGTCATTTAGGAGTGATCAGAAACTGCACTATCTTCAGATGAATGTATGTGCAGCAGAAAGTGAAGTATGACAGAAGAATACATTAAACTTCTGCTGTGTGCTTAGTGAATATATATCTGAAAGATAAACACAAGATAATTCGAATATTTGCTCTGCAGCAGCAGATAATTTGTCTAAAAACAATGAAACTAACTTAAAATAACTTCAGAAATTATCAATTCTCAACTGCTATAGGGAGATCATGTCCTAATTGTGAGGTAGGACTCAATACTTCCTTGGAATAATTCTTAAGAAGGGGGCTACCCAATAAGGTATATACAGGTCATACAGTATACACCTGCTGTTAATTTCAACTTGTATATTGTGTAATACTCAGTTTTATTTTCAGAAGTATAATTTTTGTAGCTCCAGGCTGTATGGTCAGTAAATAATGATCATAATATGTAACAAAAAAGAAAACAGCAATGGGAAAAAAACCAAATACTACAACTGTTTACCACCCACCAAATGATGCGCACCCAGTTCCTGAGGAGGCAGAGCCAGAGAGAGCATCCTGGCCAACTCCACGCAACTTATATACTGAGCATGATGCCTAATTTCACAAAATGTCCCTTTGGTCAGTTTGGGTCAGCTATCCCGGCTGTGTGTCCTCACAGCTTCTTGTGTCGAAGAAGCTGGTAGAACAGGGGTAATATCAGAAACTGAAAAAGTAATTCACTTAATATAAACATTGCTTGGCAACAACTAAAATCATTAATACATTGCCAGTATTATTCTTCACACAAACCATAGCTTTATACTAAAAATATCAGATTGTTATCAACAGTCTTCTAGCAGAAATCCAGAACATAGCTGCTATGAAGAAAATTAACTCTATCCCAACAAAAAAAATCACAAATAATTTGGAAAGTTCTGATAATACCATTTCAGGTGCTTGTTGTTAGAATAGCAGATTCCAATGGTCACATGAATTGAAGAGAGAATTAATCTTCCAATAGACACTTTGCTTTAGTCTAAAAGTAGTTGTAGGTTTTCTAAAATAATGTTTTCTTCTACCATCAAAGAAAAGTAATGTTATTCATATTTTGCAAATCAGGCCAAATTCATTGACTTTTTTTGGTGAGAATCTGGGGTCCTTTTGAACTGGATTTTAAAGGATTCCAAGCTTTCCAGTTGTCAGCAGAAATCTCAAAATAAGTTAATGTTTCTGTGCTTTTCTCTCTCTTTTGAAGTGGTCATTTTGAGGCAAATTTTGAAGAAAAATTTTGGTAATGAAAACTTTATTCTTAATTTCCTTCTGAATTTTTAGAATTTTTCACATGACCTTTCAGAGAAAAGGTAACCTGCCATCTTAATCATGCCTTCCTCCTCACCACCCC
>NW_010264745.1:0-12808 GCF_000690775.1 Eurypyga helias
AGCCGGAGTTAAACCACGACACTTCTGTAGGGGACTCTGGGGTTCTGGTGGTGTACCTTGTGTCCTGTTGTTATTGCTTGATGAAATTAGCTCAAGTCATTGTTTTCCTAAGTGATATGCAAAACTTATTTTTCTATTGACTCAGGGGGTTCATTACTTCCATTTTGTACGGTCAACCCTCATTCTACATCCTTTCCTACCTGTGGGGAACTTTCCAAAATTTCCTAATTAAATTTATATGCTCTATTATTTACGATCCAGGTAAGTAACATATTCTTTTTCAAGATCAGCTGGTTTATTTGTCAGTTAAACATCTGTAATATTATTACGGATATATAGGCTTTTTGAACCCTCTAATACTATCTAAATAACCACACTTCCAAATTATTGTCTGAAAATATTTAGATAGACATATGTATTTATATGTATATGTCTTTGTGAGTGTGTGTACATGAAAGACCTGCACTTAAAATACTTCAGAGTGGCATGTGTATATGAAGCAGATTTTTCTTGTATTTTCCACTGAGCTTGTACCCTTTTTTTCCAATTCTCATAAATTTCAGGACAGATCAGTACACTCTACTGTACTGAAATTCCTTTTTAATATGGCCACCTCCCCTATCAGAAGACAGAGACATTTGAGTTTTCATTTTTACTGCTGCACTGTAGCAAAGCAGAAGAAAATTAAACAGTATTTCAAGGTAGAAAGTGAAGATGGTCTTAACTGAATGAAAGCAGAAAAAACATTTTTGTAGAATGTAATTTGCAAGTTGACAAAATTATCTCTCTGTCTTTCTGGAGGTGGAAGAAGTTCTGATCTGAATGGAAATAGAAGCAGAAGTAGGGTCTGTGCAATCACATCAGCAATGTCATAGTATGTAAGAATCATACATCATGCAGCAAACTAAAGGTTGTTTCACCCTTCCTTTCCAGCAAAACTTTATCTGTCTTCGTATTTAAACAGAACCACAACATATCCCCAGGAAAATGGATTCAAGCATTGCTTTAGAGAACAGTTGAGTCAGGGACCAAAATTGGAAAAAACAATTCAATTTATTATGAACAATTCCTTTATTGAATAGATGTATTTTACAACTCCTATTTATGGAGTAGGGCTACATGCTTAACTTATAAAATCAGTACTTACTACATACTATGGCTTGTGAAAATTCAATAATTGATAATCACTATATTCATCTTTTACTGAAGCAGAAAAATATCTTAATATTTGGTAGTATGGATTGTGAGCATTGTAGAAGATATGGTATTCAAGTAGTTGGTGATCTTTAACAGGCCATGTCTGTTCTTTTGGGGCTTGCATTTAGGGCTTGAGGAGCCTATATATTACTAATGTAACCTGTAATTAGAATTTATGTTTGGGAAAGCTAAACTGTATGTGGCTCAAGGGTGGTATGTGGTGATCCTGACCTAGAGACCATTGCATATTTAAGAATCAGTGTTCCTCATAGCAATTAACCTGAGTAGGCACATACCCATGATGTGCTGCTCACATCCCTCAGCTGCAGGATGAGTGCAGCCAGGTCACCTTAACACAGCAGACTGCAGATAGCTCTCACTCAGTACTGGCACTTACACCACTTGCATGGCCTTGCCTTTATTGCACTGTGCAGCAGCAAGTACTCCTAAGAGTATCCTTTATGAAAAAAGTTATTTTCTTGTAAGGGAACTTGACAGTAGCTCAAAAGACCAAAAGAGAAAGCTTCTCTCCATGGTCAGGATCTGCTCTGCTCTGCACAGCACACCAGGGGAATAAAAACCCGGGATCTGTCTGATGCTGCACAGACACAATTTCCCATATGGACATAAGGTTTACTCATTAATGGAATTCCTTCTCTTATTCTGTCTTATAAAAGTAGTTATTTTATTAAGCAATTTATTGTTGGTCCTTTCTTACTGAGGAGCAACAGGTGAGCTCACTGTCACCTCACTCCCTCTGCCCCAGTGCTGAGCAGCATGTCTTTGAAAACCACAGGAAGAAAACATACCTATGCAGCTTATGCTTTTGAATATTGGGAACATAGCCATTCCCTAGATAACAAAGTCTACAGAAAAAGTTAGGTCTTACTTCTCTACCAGTTAAGATGACAAATGCCAAATTTGCAGTTTACAGTTAAAGAAAACCTTTCTTAATGGTGGTAATTATTTCAGAAAGTTAAATTGAAATATATCACTAAAAAATATTAAACCTCCAAATAACCTTGCCCATTTCTGGCAAAGAAATTTCTGCAGTTAGAAGAAACATATCCTATAGTTTATAAAACTGAATTCTATTCTGCATGTAAGTATGGTCTTACTTAGCTAGCACTACAGAAACAATAATAAAAAAAATAATATGTAAAGATGCAATTATTGTTTTCTTTCTGTTCATAAGGAAAAAGATATCAGGAAATTTTAAGACAGTCCATGTTGGAGACAGAAGCAAGAATAAAAGAAGCACTGACAAGACTCCATGTACAAATACTAGTAGTATCTGGAAAATCACATAATCTATTTCACAATATATGGTGTTACATCTCCAATAAATCTGAGTAGATTAACCAGCTTCTCAAGGAGTTATCTCAATGAAAAAAGTGGTACTGATCATTTCATCATTATGTTCTACAGACACATAATACAATATGTGTTATTTGGTGCATGTCTGTATAGGTCCAAGTTTATGGAACAACATTAAACAAAAAGGTTATAAAATTAGTTAATATAGAGGCAATACAACTCTAACAAAACCACCTCACTTTGACAAATGAATATAATAGAGATTATTCACAGGCTTTTTTTAAAATCTAAATATTGCACACATCCTGATGTTAGTTTACATTTGCTATGTGGATTTTTTTCTGTTATTTATTGTTTCATTTTTTCATTATTTGCTTGTTGGCATGAGTAGAAATGTGTCACTGAGTTCTCTAAACATAAACACTGCTGTCTGTATTGTTTTCAAATGGATTCTAGCCCTGTGTGATTACTCATGGAAGGAAGAGTGTATTTGTTCTTCAGAAACCCTGGATCTACATGAGTTAGATTTTTTCCCCCTGTATTTCCAGGAGCACTCCTCAGGCTTCTGACCTCTTCCTAAAACAGATATAATCAATGCTTTGTGATCTCTACACACATCAAGGATTTTATGTTGATACAAAGAAAGGAAGTGGGAGAGAGTCACGAGTAAATTCAAAACTAGCTCTGCTCTGATATCAGAGGACAGCCTTGTCTATGCCTATGTGGAAAAATCTGATCAGATTTTCAATTCTGGAAAATATTTTTAGCTTTATTCTGAATGTATGTGTGTTTGAACATGTATTAGAAAAGCAATTGTTGTAATTAGATTTAAAGCAGTTAATGAATATTCTTAACACAATTTTCAAAGAGGGAATAAACTGTGGTCATATATTCTTATGAGTGAAGAATTTTGACTGTCCCATAGCAGTCCAGGAAGGAAGTATTTATGGTACTTTACAACTCTCTGGTGTTCACCATTAAAGTGCTTATCAATTCCTAGTTCAGCTTAAAATCATACCATGTGAAAGGGAGAAAATGAAAGAGTCCAATAATTTAATCTTCATCAACTACATGTTGGTGTACCTATTAGGGCTGTTATATTGACCTCAGTGACAGTGATGATATAAATAAAAACTTCAGCTGACCCATTCAGGTTTGAACTCTAATATTAAATTTCTCTATCGCATATTCAAAGTCCATGGCATGGGCTTTTTTTTTTTTTCAAGCAAGTTCTAAAAAAAAAAAAGCACTGTATAAAACTGGTGTATACAATAGTTACACAACAGTTATATGCCTGCCACATATACCAGTCAAAACTGGAGTATAAACATGAGGTATGCCCAATTGGCAAAGCAGACTTTTAATTAAGGTCATTAAAATATTGTGACTCCACTAGTGTGTGTTTTCTTTGTGGATATTTTGCATTCCTCACAGTGGTGTCAACCTACAATAATAAGAAACATTTATTTCTGAACTCTTACCTCGCAATGTGGTAGTTGGCAGGCAAAACAATATGACATATACTTTTATTTTGGTGTGACAATAGTGGAAATATTATATATAAACAAGCAACTGCTTGTAATAATTCAGTCTCTGAACTTAATATAATGAGTGAATATCTTCAATGGGTTCAGGTCAGGTTTTGGAGCTTGTTTAACAGAATACAGCTGCAGGTTATATGACTGCTGTTTGCTCAACGTCAGGTAAAGTATATTTAGATTCAAATACTACTCATATTCTCTAGTTTATTACTTATTCAACATTAACAAGAATTTTATGATTATAGAGAAAAAACACAGAAGCCTGTATATTAATTTTTAATTAAGATGGCTCCTTAAATCAAATCTGCATTTCCTTGGATATGGTAAAATTATTATTCAATTCAGGTTTTTTTTAAACTAGGATTTAATTTGTTTTGGTTCCCTCTGTAAAGTGTCTGATAACATGTTATGACCTTTTCATTATGAAATTTCAAACAATGTTTTCACAAGGCTGCAAGTGACATTTCTGCCAAGTACTTCAGATAAAGTGAATTTTGCCCTTCTGCTTTATGTGCAGAATATGTTTAAAATTAACATTAGAGCCATCTTTGAATGTGTTGATAACAAGTGCAGTCAACAATTAGGCCAAATTACTTTTTTCAACCCAACTCATGGAGATCGAGTTCAATACAAGCAATCCTGAAATTTTATGGTCCCTCCCATGGGAGGGACTCCACGCTGGAGCAGCAGAAGAGTGAGAGTTCTCCCCCTGAAGATGAAAGAGCAGCAGAAACTATTTATGGTGATCTGACCACAACCCCCATTCCCTGTCCTTCTGTCCTGCTGAGGGAGGGAAGGTAGAGAAATAGGGAGCAAAACTGAGCCTGGGAAGAAGGGAAGGGTGAGGAGATCCTTAAGATCTGTTTTGTTTTGTCTCTCTTTATCTTACTCTGACTTCATTGGTAACAAATTATTTTTCTTCCACAAGTCAAGCCTTTTTTGCCCATGACCACAACTCGTGAGTGATCCTTCCCTGTCCTTGTCTTGACCCACAAGTCTTTTCTGATATTTTGTCCTCCCCATTCCACCATGTGGTAGGAGTGAGCAACTGGCTGCATGGTCTTTTGTTGCTGGCTGGGCCTTAAGCCGCAACACAATGACAATGGATTTTATGGAGGTTTCTTAATTTCAGGAGTTCCTGAAGGTTATTTGATAGATCCATGTCCTTTGATGATGTGGGGTCCTTATATGTAGAGACCTTCCACTAGATGATGTGAGAAATGCTTGCAGGCCAATTACTTAGGCTCAGGCAGGGATCTCAGCGAAGCAGCATTTTATTTGTGATTGCAAAGGTGGGTGTCTCCCCAACCATCAGAGGAGAGAGAGTGCTTTGTAGCAATAGAGTACACATCATATATCCTAATTCCCAACGCATACAGCCCCCTCCCCTCTTTCCTCATTGGCCAAGTACTCCAAGTTCACAGCCTACCTGATGTGTGTTTCTATACTTCTATACATGTATGGTATTTAGAACAACTTTTAAAAAATTTTTAAGGAGAACACGTGACTCTTCCCTTTGTAACACTTTAGTGTGTCTCTGCCAAGCCTTATTCTGCAATTCTTTATCTTGTTGCCAACCTGTTACTTCTTATGTTTTCATTCTGCTGAGGTGGTATTCCTTTTTTTTTTTTTATTTGACCTCACCAACTAGCCTTTGCTCAGGATGGTTAAGAAAAACAGTTCATGCAAACATGTGATAAAACTGAGTCCTTTCTAGGACTGGAATTTTCCATCTGCAAAAACACAAGGAAGTTAGCTCTTACAACTCCCTCCCCTTCTTTTCTTACCCTTATTGTTGTTTTTGCACTTTCTCACATTCTCCTTTTTCCAATTTCTGCAGCATTAAAGCCATGTTTTGGTCTTCTGATAACCCTTTTCTTGAACATAGACTTTTAATGCAGGGATTGATACACTGTATTGGGATACAAATCAAGATACATAGTGCTAGTATGACCACTATTCCCACAAATAATTGTTTCAGCCAACCCTATCGGGATAACTAGGAGGTTAATTTATCCCAAATGTCCCAAGATTGGTTTGTTCCCAAATTTTATGCAAGTCAGTTTCAATTCTTCCTGATTGATCCACATACATACAACATCTGGTATTGATGACAGTACATACCCCTCCCTGAGCGGCTAACAATAACTCCAATGCCATTCTGTTTTGGAACACCACCTTCAACAGGCTGGTTACTTCTTCTTGCAAAGCCCAGATTGCGTCCATAGTATGATTTTCTAATTCTTCAATAACAACAGAGATGTTAACAATAGCTTTCTCTAATTCACTTACCCCCACTGAAGGGATTAACCACTTTACAGTACTGTGGTATGCTATTCCTCTTTCAACTAGAGGATTATTAGTTCTCTTAATTCTAAGGAAGTGGGTTCCCAAGGGGCTGGGCCTGTGGGTATGTATGTCCTCAATAATGGCTAGATTCAGAACTATTACTCCCAGACTGCAAGCTCCCTTCCACTCCAAGGACAATACTTTTCAAGCCCAATTTCCACATAGCCTGTATCACCCTTTTCCTCTTGGAACAGGGAATCCAGTGTAGTTGAGGCTTATGATAGCCTTTGCTATATTATTATTCCATCTCACAGAACCACAATTATTTCTGGTAAGGAGTTCAGTTAGTGTTTCCATTTTTGCGCAGTTTCTGCATGTCCCTACATCAGTTCCACCTTCATTACTAATTAAACAAGGCCACATTTTATTAAGCAATTCTACTTTAACTTCTATCCCCTCATTGATAGGTCCCCTCCACAATGTAATATTCTGAAATACAGAGGCTATTGGCTTATTCTGTACACCTTGAACAAGTTGATAGGAACCCGATGGCAAGGAGACCCCTATAAAAAGTATCTCTTGGCTTGAATATTTTGGAAGTTGAGTACAGACCCAGCAATTATTCCGAGACAGGATTTGGGAAATGTTCTGAGATAGCTGGAGATGTAAGTTCCCTTCACATGATGTTCCTAAACAAATAATGCCTATTGTCATCAATAGAAATATCACCTCTCTCATTATGCATTAAGTTTATCAGATTCTCTCCAAAATTTACAATTTAGGCAATATAAATCATCTCCCAGTGCTGGATCAATCCAGTGTTTTTATACGCAATTTGGACAATCAATTATCTGGACCGGTCCTCTTATTGGATACCCAGTCTCCTTAGGCATTCTATGAAATAACAGGTGATCTTACAAATTACTCTGAAGAGTGTCCAGTACCATAATTCTGGAAATCTGGGTTTACAAAGAATTATTCCAAAAATTATCAAACACACCCCTGAAAAGACCAGTGTACCCTCTTGAGGACAACCTAAGTCTGTATATGCCAACCCCTCTTCCCAATTACAGGTCACATTCATTGCTCTGTGAGAAAGAAAATGTTTCACAAGTCCTTTCTCCTAATTCTGACTTCTAAAAGATCTTCTGTCTGGATAGTTTCCCAAAGATTAGGATCAGTAGATGCCTTTACTCATGTGTAATGTGTCCACCCTTTTTCCATGGTTCTTACAGCTGTTTCAGTGGTGAGCAGAACTTGGAATAGTCCTTCCCACTCAGGTTGAAGCTTCTGTTCCTTCCAAGTACATATCAGAAAATTCCACTCTCGCATGAAATGAATGTACTGGGAATTCCAAAGTTGGGGTTTGTGCCAGGAGTCCATGAAACTTAAGAGATAACAGAGAGAAAGACGACCCACATATATGGTTCTTGAGAAATAAATCCTTGGTTTTGAAAGAAGGAAGCTTACCATTTCCACCTAAATATGGTAGTCTAGACGATGTCTGGTATGGTGACACTCCTATATCCTTTCTAGAAGCAGTCCAAACTCTAAGAAGGGCTATTGGTAGTCATTTTGTCCAAGGAAGTTTAGTTTTCAATTTCAGTTTTGATAACTGTTTCTTCAATGTTTGATTAATCTGTTCCACCTTCCCAGAGAAGGAGGGATGCCACAGGGTATGGAATTCCCATCTTATCCCCAGAGTTCTCATTAATCCTTGTAGAATTTGTGATGTCAAATGACTTCCTTGATCAGAATTTATAAGCTCTGCAATCCCATATCTGGGGATAATGTGTTCCAAGACAACCTTTATCACTATATTAGCAGTTGCTGATACTGTGGGAAGGCTTCCACCCACCCCGTTAGGTGGTCTGCTAATACCACCAGGTAGTTGAATCTTCCAACCTTAGGAAACTCAGTAAAATCTACTTGAATACTCTGAAAAGGTCGAAGTTCAGGCTCTCGCCCACTTGAAGTTTGTTTTCGTATCACTTTCTTATTGACCTTTTGCCATACCACACAGCTGTTATATACCTGCTTAGCTATGGTGTATAGCCCTACACATATATATTTTCTTAGTACAGCATCACATATTGCCCGTACTCCCCAATGGCTTCCTTGATGTAGCGCAGCCTTTCTCTCATTATCTGCTTATTTATAATCCCCCTACCATCAGGGACAAACCTTCTTCCTCCAGATTCATTTGCTCCTAACTCCTTAAAGGCAACCATCTCTTTTTCATTTAATATTTGTCTTCCAGGTGGACACTTTATTTCACATAAATAAAGTTATGTTCATATCACAACAATCCAGTCCTGACTTGATTTCCATGACTCTCTAAATTATTTTTAATTCATGTATAAACAATTCTAATTTATTGCTAATTTGAATTTTTCTTTGTATGTTTTTTCACGTTGAATAAGTAGTAGAGTGGACCTTGCCACTGAATTCCTTTAAGTCATGCCTCTCACAAATTCATATTAAAAATAAGAACTTTTCCCCTAATATTTGTGATGATGATCTTTTAAGCAGTCTAAACCACACTCTTAGTCTCCATGTCTTGCCAGCCTCCTCTTCTGCAGGCTAAACAACCCCAGTTCCCTCTGATGTTCCTCATAAAACATGTGTTACCAACCCTTCACCAATTTCACTGCCATTCCCTGGACACATTGCAGCACATCAGTGTTTTTCTTGAAGTGATGGGAGCAAAACTGAACACATTATTCAAGGTTCAGCCTCACTAATACGAAGTACAGGGGCACGATCGCTTTCCCAGTCTTGCGGGCCACACTATTCCTGATACATGCCAGGATGCCATTGGCCTTCTTGGCCACCTGGGTGCACTGCTGGCTCAAATTCAGCCGGCTGTCTACCAGCACCCCCAGGTCCTTTCCCACTGGGCATCTTTCCAGCCACTCATTTCCAAGCCCGCAGTATTGCAGCAGGTTGTTATGACTCAAGTGCAGGACCCCACATTTGGCCGTGTTGAATCTCATACAGTTGGCCTGAACATGAACAGAGACAGGCGAAAGAGATCCCAGAGATATTGTCGATGTCCCATCCCTGGATGTCTTCAAGGCCAGGCTGGATGTGGCTTTGAGCAACCTGGTCTAGTGCAAGGTGTCCCTGCCCATGGCAGGGGGGTTGGAACTAGATGATCTTTAAGGTCCCTTCCAACCCTAACCATTCTGTGATTCTATGATTCTATGAAAAGTGTCGGTTTGCACTCTGATTAAGAGAGATTGATAATTACACTTTGTAAAACACTTCAGATTGACAACAGAGATGTTTCTTAGTAAGACTTTTAGAAAATACAGTTCTATCAAAAGATTTTGAGATCTCTGACAAAACTCAACCTATAAAAAAAGCAACCAACCTATGCAAACAGTATAGATACAGCCGTAATACATTACTTACCAGTGATTAATAAATGGCTTTAGTAAATTTTCCCAAAGTTCTATTGCTGATGGGTTTGGTATAGACAGAATCAGTGATAGTGATCAGATTTGGACTTTAATGAAAACATAGACAAACTTTTGAAACCTATTTTTCAGTGCTCTTTCTATATTGTGTATCGCAGAAAGCTGATCATCTGTTATATTCAGTATTTTGATTTCATATTTCCCAAAATCTAATTTCATTTCCAAACCTGAAACTTCTCACTGAACTGGAACAGCAAAACAATTGCTTCAGGCTAAATTAGATTTGTTAACTCTTCTCTATAGAACAAGAATACAAATGATGTCTCAGAAATGGATGACAGAGTCCAACACATACCGTAACATCATGTAAAAATAAAATGTTGCTAAATTCATTAACATTTGTTTACCTATACAATTTTATAATAAATATACTTTTGAATACTTGAAGTAAATTATTATGGTTTTATTTTTTCCTAAATGTACAGGACGTTCATATTTTTTAAAAGTTTTATTTTGTAACATTTCTATTGATTTTTCCAGCTTCTAGCCAGCACTGTTTCTTTTCAAATGTTCATCTTTTCATATCAACATCTGCATGATTATTCATTTTACAATCATAGGGCCAGCTTCAGATGTGCCCTGAATGTATGGATTATACAATTTAGGAGTCTACTTTTGGTGGAAAATCTACTTAAACAGTCAACAGGGGATTGAATCAACCACCACAGTATGAGCAGCCAATAGGGCTGATATGAGCTGTTGCTGGTTAACTTGGTTTATTATATGCTAAACTTCTTTGCGAATACACAGCATTTTGTTTCATACTGTCTGACATTTTGACCTGTGTTAGTAAACTCAGTTTTGGAGCAGGTTTGCTGGAATGTGGAAATGAGATTCCTTAAAGCAAAATGATGTGGGGTGAATTACCAGCCTGAAATAACGGTTCTATATCTGGTAGTCTTTTCTCTGCCATCCTATTGACTGTCTACACTAATAAATCTATGAGTGTACTTGTGTACCTCAAATGCAGTGGTATCATGTTGACAACTTGTTCTATTCCCATTTATCATCATCAAGTGTCATGCTTTGCAATTGCCCAAGGCAAGTTCACATAGCTGAGCTCCAAACATGATTATTCAGCAGATGTGCCTTGTGTTCTGTGTGGCTCATCATGATGTCTTAGATATTAATGAAATCACAGAGCTTAAAGAGAGTTCAGGCTCATCTGGAGGCCACCCTAATGCACAAGCATCTGTGAGGAAAAATAAAAGAAAGGGGATGCTTCTCACTGATCCAGCACCACAGCACAGAACAGAGATTGAGCTGAGTTATGCCAACAATAAGAAGGGCAAACCTAAGAACAGATACAAACCTACATAGCCTGAGGGCCTGAACAGAATTTTTGGCAAACATATGATCACTGAACCATATACTGTAAAACTCATACAGCAGCTCTTTCAGGTCATTTCATACAGGTGTAGAAAACCCACGGGACCTTTCAAGAATAGACATTTAAATGTTGGTCTAAGTTATCCTTATCAGAATGATGTCTCTCAAAACTGAGCAAATGGATAAATTTAAAAAGCTGCTTTTCTATTGTGTTTGGTATGCAAGAAATACCTTTTGTAGAAAACAAACTGTCATAAATGGACACTAAATAAGTGTCTTTATTAAATATAAGTGAATACACCATACAAACAGATGTATATACTGGGTGAACAGCATACCTATGTGTTTTGGAAAAGAGATCATGCTAATGACAGTTTATGAGATATTTAAAGTCTTTTTATTTCTTGCATTTTCATCAGCATTCAAAATGCCAGTTTCTCACATGAATTCCCAGTTACTTTCACTAGGCATATTTTGGCCCAAGAAAATCAGATTTCCAAGTGCGACACTGAATTCTGTTTCAAAAGTCAAGTGCAAAAATGAGGGTATACTTTTCCTGAAAAGAAATTTGGAAATGTGAAATACTGTATTTGAAGATGCAATTGTTGAGAGATAAAGGGATTGTTACTTTCTAATTATTTATCATTAAAAAAAAAAAAGAAGCTATTGTGCAGTGTTTATCAGGAATGTCTTGGTGCAAAAACTTCCTGGGTTTCCAACTTCCAGCGAGTTTTCTTACCTTTATTCAATTGATTCTTTCTAACATCCCACTGTGGGGGGGTGAGCTAGTGGCTGTGTGGTCCTTAGCTGCCAGCTGGGGTTACATCACAACAGTCTTACAGCTGTCTGGCTTTGTCTCTGTTGGACATGGGGGAAGCTTCTAGCAGCTTCTCTCAGAATCCACACCTGTAGCAACCCCTACTACCAAAACCTTGCCATTCAAATCCAATACATTCCACCCCTTGCCTCTGAATCACATATTTAAGAATTAAAATCCACATTCCTTACACAATTTTCACAAACTTCACTCACATCAAGAAAAAAATCCCTGCACCAAAATCAAAATAACATTGTCACAACACCAATCGTGTTTGTGAAAAAAGTGGGCCATTTTACACACAATCCACCTTTCATCCCTTCATTACAATTATAACAACCAAAATTCCCCACAGCCATTGGGCTTTTGGGTCTCTAAATGTGTTCAGTCCATGTTTGCCTGTTATATCTCCCAGTTACTATCCTTGTCTCAAATCCCTCATGCCCCACATGGGACACCAAAAGGAATTGCAGTAGGCTGGCTGTGCGCCAGGGTCCCACCAAAGCTGCTTTACCACTCTCCTGCTTCAGCTGGACAGAGAGAAAGATTACAATGTGGCTCATGGGTTAAAGTAAGAACATTTAGTCAAATGAAAGCATTTGGTGAGGACATATTTATTTTGCAAATTTTTCTTGCTCAGGGCCCCACTAAAAATAGTTCTTCTTTTGGGTTACTCAATCGAGATGGCTCATGAGCTGACTATGACCTGGAACATGCATTCTCCCAAACCCCACCATGCCGAGGAAAACCTGTGGAAATCGGGCAGTTTTTTATAAGGTGTCGTGGTTTAGCCCTGTCTGGCAATTAAGCACCACCAATCGCTCCAGCACTCCCCC
>NW_010264745.1:13039-25516 GCF_000690775.1 Eurypyga helias
GGGGAAAAGAAAAAAAAAAAACCCCCCCACCAAAACAACACCCCACCAACCAAAACGGAGGGAGAAAACCCCTCCTTAATCAGCCCGAGAACCGAAAGGGGGAGAGGAAAAAAACCTTTTAAACCCCGACTCCTAGATCAATCTGCTTAACAAAAGACGGTCCTTCCGCGCTAAGCACCCGCCGCGTTCCGAGCACAGACCGCGCCGCGCTCCCGGCCGGAACCCCCGAGCCGACCCTCACGCACCTTCCGGGTGGCGCCCGCCTCGCAAACTTCCCCGTCCTGCCCCACTCGGTCGCAGTGCCGCTGGTACACGGGTGACACCAACCACTCAGCTTGGTGTGTGATGGAGTGAAACAAAATACAGACTGGCGCTAGGAGAGCAGCTCGTCGCTGCTTGGGACTGGGACACGCGGTTTCTCTCAACTATCAGTCCAGCTGACAGGAGCTGTGATGCTTTCAGACTGCTGCAGGATTCATGAGTTTTCTGGAAATTCTTACATCTAAGAAGAGTGGCAGAACATCCATCAGGACTTCCCTGAGCTACCCAACTATGTAATAAGCTGTGTAACACAAAGGGAAGGTCACTTGCCACATCACCAAGGACCACCGCAGTTCCGTTTTATAAAGTCCAGAGGTGAGGTTTCTTGTTATGGTTTTGGTTCCAAGGAAATATGTTTTGCACTGATGACTTTTTTTTATTTTATTTTAAATATTTTTAATTTGTTTTTTTGTTACTGAAATACTGGCATTTCCAAAAGTTCAGGCGTCTGGAAGCAGTTCATGGCTAACCTCTTCATCCTTATTAACATGTGTTCCATCCTTCATTTCTGCTATACAGTTACGAGTATGAAGTATTTCTCATGTATCTTAGAGTCTTAAAAAAGAACAAATGAAAACTCTTTAGGTTATTAACTTAAGGACCCAGTAAAAATAAGTCTTGTGGCTTTCAAAAAAAAAAAAAATAGTCCAGCTTACTGAAGAGAAAGTGGAAAGCAATACCTCTTATAAAAAAGGAACAACAAGGCAAATGTTCCATCTGTAAAACATTATGCAAGCTGAAACATAAATAGATGACTGGTGAATATAGATAATTAGTCTCTACTACAGCATTTCCAGAAATTGTGGAGTTAGTTTCTCTTGCAGCTTTATAGATCTTCTATAACCAAATCTCCCTTTCATCATTAAAGCAAAACAAAACAAAAAAAATACTTTCAGAGCTCTTAGTTGTTGGTTGCCATACAAGAGCAGAATCACATTTTCTCACATTTATTTCACTTGCAAGTCATTTCGGGTGTCTGACACTCACAAGACTCAATCCGGTATTTAATTATGCTCACATAACCTTTTTTATCCCCATGCTGATTAGATGAATCTCTTTTTTAACTCTAAAAGTGACAATGGAGCTTTTCAGCTTTTTTCTGAAGTACTCATTAAGGGCATAAGGTGTTTGAAGTAAAATTTCTGCTCTTTATTACTCAAATTTAACTCAGAAGGAGGTCAGGTTAAAGAGCAGCAAGGAAGAAGCAGGAAAATTTTAGATTTCATGTTAAATAATACATGCACAGCTGTAAGGAAAATCAAGCTATGTTACAAGTGTCTAGAAAGTTTATAGTTACTCAGGATAGACTAGTGGTCTGTGGCAAGGGCATTAAACTCATCTGGTTTTTTTTGATCTTATTTAGTCTGTTTATCACACAGCAATTATAAAATCTGAAAGACAATTGACTAGTTCATCCAGCAACTACTAATACAACATGGATTTATTTCTTCATGTTGTGGAAAGGATGGATATGTGCAGAAAACTAAGAATGTCTATAGATGATTGCAGACTTTGAACAACACCAACTCTCTCAGCCTGTCCCCGTAGCAGAGGTGCTCCAGCCCTCTGAGCATCTTTGTGGCCTCCTCTGGACTCGCTCCAACTGGTCTATATCCTTCTGATGTTGAGGGCTCCACAGCTGGATGCAGTACTTCAGGTGGGGTCTCACCAGAGCAGAGAGGGAAACCCCCTCCCTCAACCTGCTGGCCACACTTCTCCTGATACAGCCCAGGATACGGTTGGCTTTCTGGGCTGCCAGCGCACACTGCCGGCTCATGTCCAGTTTTTCATTTTGGTGAATTGTAAAGCAGGAGTTGTCTGGAGGAGTTGCTGGGATTGTATTAACCAATGTATTTAAGCGTATAAATAGTGTCTCTCGACCAGTCTGTAGAAAGTAGATGCTTCCTGGAGCATTCTTCAAAAGTAACTAAAACTTCTACTTGAAAATGTCCTACAACAATTAACCAAGTACTTTGTTGTGGAGCTGGTTGAGACTTCAGTCAGCCTTTAGTTATTCTGCCGTCTCAAACCAGCCTATCTATTGCCCCATCTAGGCTGAGACTGTGGAGTTCCTCCACCACCCAGTGAACTGCTGACTGGGTGCACTAGATAGTCACACAGGAACAAGCCTGATTCCCACCTATACTACAACTGTAACCATAGTAAAAAAAAATGAAATTCATTCTGATCTCACTTAATCTACATTTCATAGATTTTTTTTTTTCTCCATACTGTTTTTGTGGAAGCATTCTCAATAGGGCTCAACTGTAATGAAGCAATACTTCTTCCCTCTGTAGTTATCGGTAATAGAACAATAAAATCTGTTGGAATTTATGCCAGGGATCAATTTCTTGATACCCCAGACGCTGGTTTTTAACATAGGTATCTACATTAACTTGTGCAGAGTTGCTTAACCACATTGTCATCTTCTTTGATGTGTAAGCAGAATAATTTTCAAAGTTCTTTGCCACCCTTGAAATCCTTGGTTTTGTACATATTGGATTAGTAACACCTGTTTTCCTTTCCTTTACAGCCATTTTTGATTTTCTTTATGATTTCTGTATAATGTTTTATGATCTTATATTTGCTCTTTATTTTGTTATATCTGCTTTATTTCTAAATCCCCAGTTAGAAAAGTGATTTTATTTTTTTTTTTTTTTTCCCCAATACTCACATGCAATTACTCTAGCAAGTGGTTCAGCTCCTGGAAAGGTTGTATCCTCTGCTTGTTGATATCCTTCCTTGATTTTTTATTCATCCTGTCCTTCTCTGATTTTTGATGGACTTTCATATTTATTCCTCATGTATTACCACCACTTCTCTTTAGGACTGGGCTGCTTCTTTCCAAAGATGGCAAGTGCCTGTATTTTATTTTATCATCCTGGTCTCACCCTTTTCTTCCCCGTGTTGGTGGTCAGTGATAGCTTAGAAAACCCTGTATGAACTAGAGAAAATAACTAGTAGTTCCTATCTGTTTTCTTTTTCTAGTATTGTGCTAATTATCTATATGTCAACTTTTTTAGCAAAAAAACCATTTGTCACTATCTTTCCTTCTTTATACAAAACTAAGTCAATATATGAGGTAGTAATATATTTTCTCACATTTTCGTAGTACAGAGTCATAGGCAGTGGGCAGTCAGCAGTGTTGAACTCCTTCTGTCTGCTATCCATACAGTTTGTGTATTAAAACCTTCAATTTTTTTACTTTATTTCCCTGATTTAAGGACAGGGTCCACTGACCTTGCAGGCTTCATAAGTGTATATGTCTGTTCCGAGTTTCTACACTCACTGCTCATATTGCTGAGGAACGTGCGGTTGCACAGAGGCCAAGTTTTTTCCAGTCATAAACTCCCAGTGTCCCATGGCCAACTCCAGGGCTGAACAGCTTGTTCACATAGTGTGAAAGTTTGCTACAAGCAAGTAACAGTTTGATCCACAGGCTATGACCTGTAATGTTTCCCTTTCCCTTTTCATCACTTATACAAATCGTTCTGATCATCCACAGAGCTTTCAGTGACCCCTCTAGAAGTGTGCAATTAAGTTACTTTGTTTTACAGTTCCTAACACTGTGAGTAGGCTACAGAACCACCTCATGGGTTTCCTATTCCACAGGGTCCTTCTGCTCACTCTCTTTTTCTCAGTGTAATTCAGTAACTTTGCATGCTTGTCAAATTTTGTGAAAATCAAGTTCAGCACCAAGGGGTTTTGGGGAAAAGTACCTACAGGAACCAAAGTAAGTCCCTCTTATGCCTCTAAAAAATGTCATTTAAAAACAGATGGAGAGACTTGAGAAAGCATGCTGTGATACAGATTTCTTGATTTTGTGTGGGGTTTTTGGGGGTTTTTTTGGTGGGTTTTTTTTGGTTGGTTGGGTTTTTTTCCCAGCTACAAAAATATCCCAACTAATTCTGTTTAAAGTTCTACATCTACACCCTGGATTTTTTTTTCTTCTTTATAAAATCCACTAGAAATCTTATTATAATAGTTAAAAGATCATTTTTAATTTTTTTTTATAAGTCTGTCTACCAATATGTTGATTTAAATGTTAACACAACATTCCTCAAGTGACTGTTCCTTTGCTTTAAAATACAGCAGATCTCAGAGAGGGAAGAAATAGAATGTTTCAGTAACAGTGCCACCTGATCAGCAGTGATAAAACCTACATAAAATAATGACATTAAATTTAAAACATTTGGGTTTGGTGAAGCTTAGATGGATATCTCCCTGAAGTTGTCTCTTTTCTAGACTGGGGAACTGAGCTACTGAGAAAAACATCCTTTTGTTCAATAGAATTTCATGATGTGGTGGATTAGGTTTGGCTACTAGCCAAACTCCCACCCAGAAGCTGACCCACTTCTCCTTGGTTGTAAAGAAGGACAGAATAGGAAAAAGAGGAATGACAAAGATTATGGGTCAAGAAAATTGGAAATTGGATTATGAGTCAGGGAAATTTCCTAACAATTATTCTTGCGAGTAAAATGGATACAACTTTAAGTGAAAATTAACTCTTTTTTTTCTTTGTGAGTGACACCAAATTAAAAACAAGTTTCTCTCTGAAAACAAGAAAACACTTAACACTTTAAACACTTTTAAGTGTGAGATCAGACACAGAAACAGGTTGCCCAGGGTGGTTTAGGAGTGTCCATTCATGGAAGTGTTCAAAACCCAACTGGACATGCTCTAGATGAGTATAAAACATCCTACTCAGTAGATAAGTTCGGGGTTGGTCTATGGGGGATGAGGTTACTCTTGGTCTCTGGCTCTCGGGCTGTCTCTCACGCTCTGGCTTTCACTATTCAGGGACTGGCTTGGCGTTGGCTGGCAGGTGGTGAGCAATTGTGTAATTTGTTTTCTTTCCTATTATTTTCATTACATATTATTAATACTAATATTAGTAAACATAGAAACATTAGAAACATAGGGTATATATTCTTAAATTTACAGGTAAATTACAGTTTTATTAAAAGGTCAGCAAGTTTGTAGTTTCCTTGTCCAATTCATTATTGTTTTAGAAGTAGTTTAGGAAAAGAGAATGTACTCGCTCTGAGATAATATTTTAACCTCAAGTACAGTTTCAAAATAATGAAAATCCTTCTGCTGCAAATACACTGATTTAATGAAAAAGGGACAACCACACCAACATACCACAAAAGAAAAAATTATTTTTCTAAGTATTTCAGAAAATGAAATTTAGCCCCACAAACGAGATTAATTTAATGAAAATATAAAATTTTTAGATTATTAAGTGAAAGTCCCTTGCAGAAGGTGAGGTCATCCAAACAACAACTACACAGCATGTGATCCCGGTGGCCTATTACAGGTTCAAATGTGAAATCATGAATATCATGGCAAAAGTACAACCACAGTGAGCACTTTGTGATCAAGCCATGTGCTGGTGTAAATTAGAACCTCAGTAACACTGCACTGCAAACAAACCTGCAAACAAACCTACAAACAATCATGTCTTTTTCTAGAAAAATATTTAAGCAGATTAAGAACTGGAATGCTTGGGTAGTAATTGGTGTTATGGACTTGAAAATAAGGATTATAATGAAAGCGTAATATAACCTTAACTATAAATGCATAACCAGAATTTCTTTAATGAAATAGTGTTAAGATAAAACATGATTATATAGAAGAGTTGATTTTGCATTTCACAAAAAGATACATTCTTAAACAATATACTGTGAGCAGAAGTAATCTTTATTCGGTTTTATTATGATTTCTTCTCAATTTTTCATATGTAGATTCTCTTTTAAAGTGTTTTAAGACCAGTTACAGGAGTTTGCATTGGCAATGAGGCCATATTTTACACAAAAGAAAATCAGAAGTAGCTTCTATTATGAGAGATTTAGGTGAAGCAATGTCTTTGTCTTAGTGAAAACTATAATCCTCTTTTTAAGCCAGAAGCCTTCTCTCTTTCACAGTTCTGACATGAAAATTCAGCATGCAGACTCTAGAAATCATGAGAATTATAGAAAAACAAACCAACCCCCTTCAGGTACTGGAAGGCTGCAATAAGGAGTACTCTATTTCTGCCTTCTGAAAAACAAAATGTAACATCTTTTTACTTATTAGGAAAATCTCCTTTTCAGAAAGTTTCCACATATTGTTAAAAACAATATAAAAATATGGAGACTTACTGAATATTCCACACAATTGTATGAAACCAGCTCACCAGGCTAACCACTGTTTTATCTTTTCATAGATTTTTCAACCTGCTTAGATATGTTTTCATAAAATAAAATAGGAAAATAAATGTCTCTGCTGTTAGCCACTTATTTACACTGTATGCACAATTCACACAGCTTGCTTTACACTAGGACATTCTCATAAGAAAGCTGAGGATATGTTGGTTTTCTCCTATTATTCTTAACTGGTGGCTGACACCAGTTGCCTCTGAAGGCAAGATCTAGTCCTGCTGCGGTCATGAAAAAATTTGTAAGCATAGAGTTATGTATATACAACAGGATTAGAAATTGCTCTTGAATGATTTTTTTTTTTCAGTGTGGAGATGAATTGATTGAAGCTGTAGGGAGCCATTGCAGTGACATAGTGTTCTTCTGATTAAATATTGCTGTTCTTTGATAGAATACCACAACAGTGGATTATTCATTCCTAGAAACAACAGTTTTGTTAAGAGTGAATGTGTTGATGTCTTTGCTTGTGTAGAAATAAATTATGGTACTTCTTGATGATGGACAGGACAATAAAAAAAGAAGAGACAGTAGAGCATATACCCCAAGAAAGCACAAAAATACATAAACAAAGATATGATCAAAAACTATTGTTTCTGCTAAATTAGTTGCATAATCTTTTCAGATTTAGGAAAATGTCATGTTATGTGAACCATATCTCTGACCTGTCTCTTCAAGAGTAGTCTCACCACTTGAAGGTTAGTCAAGTTTGCTGTAATTTAGCTGGTTACCTCAGCTGAATTCAGCCCTTTTTTAAAGGCTTACAAAATTCAAACAAAACTAGTATTATTTTTCTGCTAATCAATTCTTTTGTCAATCAAAAAATGTTTTCTGCTTCTATCAGATAAATTCAATGCTAGTATGCTTTTTCTTATATTGCTTAAGCCCACACACATGCATCAGTGTTGTGGTTTAGGCCCAGATGGGAACAAAAGACCATGAGGCCCCTCCTTGCTCACACACTCCCTCACCAGGTGGGATGGGGTGGGAAAATATAAAAAAAGGATTGTGGATTAAGGCAAGGATCACTCACCAGTTATGGTCACAGGCAAAACAGACTCAAATTGGGGAAGAAAATTCAATTTAATTAGTTACCAATCAAATCAGAGTAAGAGGATGAGAGACAAAACAAAACAGTCCTTAAAAACCTTCCTCCACGTCCCCCTTTTGTCCCAGGCTCCCTCTTCCATGCCAGTGGCACAAGGGGGTAGGGGATGAGGGTTTCCCAGACAATTTACCACAAGTTGTCTCTGCTGCTCTTTCCTCCTCAGAGGAAGGATTCCTCACACTCTTCCCTGATCCAGCATGGAGTTCCTCTCACAGGAGACAGTCCTCCAGAAACTTCTTTGACATGAGTCCTTCCCAAGGGGTGCAGTTTTCTTCTCTAACTGCTCCGGCATGTGTTAATTCCACAGGGTGAAGTCCTTCAGGAGAAGCCAGGTCCAGCACGGGCTTCCCAGAGTCACGGTCTCCTTCAGGCACAGCCACTTGCTCTGGTGTGGGTCCCTCCCTGGGCTGCAGGTGGGTCTCTGCTCCCCCATGACCCTCCATGGCTGCAGGGCACAGCCTGCCCTCTCACCATGGGCTGCAGGGAACCTCTGCTCCAGCTCACCTCCTCCCCACCTTTCTGCTCTGAACTAGGTGTCTGCCTGCTTGTCTCCCTCACATCCCACTCCTCTCAGCACACTGATTCTCTTCACTCTGTTTCTACTCTGCTGCTGCTTCTCTTTTATGTCCTCCGCTCTTACATATGTTAATCACAGAGATGCTGACTGATTTGGCCATGGGGAAAAGTGGGTCTTACTGGGAACCGGGTAAGGGTGGTGTGGGGGGGAAGAGTCATCCCTGTGGCCCTCCCCCCATACCAAACCCTCCACCAACACTCAGTAAGAGACTACATCTTCCTTATTTTATTATTTGTAGTGCTTTTTTACAATTCTATTGTATTTCCAGGACATATTGAACCATCCAAAAGATATATATGAAATTGAAGGTTCCCTTTGTTTCCAAAAATTCATGGTTTAAGTAATGATAGGTAATAACAGATAAAAAAAAAAACACAAAAAACATAACAATGAAATTATCATATGCATGTAATACATTCATGATTACATGTTACAAAAACCTGTAAGAGCTAAATTTAATAAAGGTCTTGAAAGTTTCTTTGAATATTTTTTGACAGACATTACATACTCACTGACAAACATGTTATATCTAAAACTATTGCCAAAGTAATTCTGCAAAGCTTGAGTAGAGAGACTCACCAATGTATAAGACTGTCAACCTTTTTATATCATTTACATTTATATACAGGTACAGTAGGCGCTTTACAAGCTGTGGATAATCCTAGAAAGAAAATGTATTGCTGAAATAAAGAGCAATGATAAACAAGTTGCTGTTAAATTTAAAGAAAGTGTTTCTTTATGAAGGATAATTGCATCTAGAAAGTATTAATCCAAATCACTGAATGTTGGGGATGAAAAAATACAAAAGCGACAAAGAACAATAACACACGACCCAGGGCAAATTTAACAGCTGGTTTTTTTTTTTTTTTTTTTGTGGTAGGTTTGGGTTTTGTTGGTTGGTTGGTTGGTTCTGGTTTTGGCTTGGTTTGTGTTTTGTTTTGGTTTTTTTTTTTCTGGTTGTTTGGTTTTTTGGTGGTTTCTTATTATCTTTCTGTGCGTGGGTTTTTTTTTTTTGGTGTGTTTTTCTGTTGGTGGTTTGATTTTTTTTTTTTTTTGGTGGTGGTGTGTTTGGGTTTTTTTTTTTCTTTTAATAGCATAGCACATCTATTTCTTCTTTGGCAGTGATAATCCAAAATAGTTCCCTCCAGTCTGACAGGAGAAAAGCTGAATGGTAGAACATTTAAAGTTTAAAGGATATGCATTGAGAGTATTTTGGGGACACATAATTTAGTTGGGAATTATGGAGATGTAGTTCATGGTTTTCATCCTGTTTCTGATACTTGTATAAGGTCTTGATCTTAAATTTTAAAGGTAGTAATGGATACAACTGCAGATGAATGAAATGCCAAAATTTAGAACAGGAACTGAAGCATGACAGTAGCATTTCTTTAACAGATTGCAGTATCTTAAGTTAGGTACTCAGTACTTGCATTTGAAGAAATGGTGACAGCAGCAACCATATACCTCATTCCTTCTGCCCCAAAAATTCAAGCATTCACATTCTAAAAGGAGAAGTAGTTCAAGAAACCTCAAACAACCAGAAAGTTATGGGCTTTCTTGCCAAATTATTAAGACTTATCTATAATTGTGTCATTCATTAATCCTCTGACTCAAGTATCCTCATATTTCTGGCTACAAAATACCTTCAGTAGGAAGTTGGACAGTGTTCTTCTCCAAAACACGCCAGTATGGAATCTAGGGAGGCACTGGAGATACAAATGTTTTGTCTATGCCCTCTCCACCTCTTCTAAAAGCTACAAAAGCACACTGAATTTATGACACTAACTCAAGAAAAGTTTAGGCAGCTTAAGAATGTAATAGTCTTTAAAAAACCACTCAGAATCTTTACTTTCAAACAGACCTCATTGATCACCAGTTCCAACAGGAAGGGAAAAACAAAAATCCTACCATGAAAATTAAAGCTTTCAGGCTCACCACAAATTTCATCAAGGGACATTGTTTTTATTATTGGTTTATGTATCGGGAACTCAGGCACATATAAATGGTTTTGGAAAGATGATTTTTGCTTAATAAACACATTGGTTCTTTACATAATATGATTGCATATCATCTAGTAACAGGAATAAATATCCAAAACAACTTTGTAAACAAAAGAAAAATTGCCTTGCTTTGCCTTTAATGGGAATAACTCCTGAAGAATGAATTAGTCATCCTCACGTAAACTAAAATATTGCAGTAGGCCAATATCTAATGACAGAATAAATAGGTAAATATTTAGAAACTGAACATGAGAATTCATTTATTTTCACAACAATAGGTAAAAAAATTCTCTTGTTCAACTGTATGCAAATTTAAGATGGGTGCTTTGGAGTATAAATATATCCTTTCTTACTCACTAGCTGATAACAGTTCCCAATTATTTTAACCTTAACAACCTCCACAATATTTTCCTTTTTTAACACAGTTTTTAAAAGAAATAGATAAACTTTTTAAAATTACATGAGATTCCTATTTATTTTCAAATTAATATCTGTTCTTTACAAGCACAACATGCTGTTTCATTAGTGATTTCAGATTTTCATTTTTAAAGAAAGATTATATCATAAATCCAAGAGTATTGTCACAAGTTTATTTTAATTTTTTTTCCTATTTTGATCTTAATAGCAATATAACTTCATTAAATTATTTAGAAGGTAGCTATAAATAATAAAATTATCTAGAATCTGAAAAGTGAAGCTTCTCTTAAATTTACATTTGCAATTATTTTCAGCTACACAGTAAACATACTGTGTAGATTTAAAAAGTAGTATTAATTTCACCACCTTTTGGTTGTTTTATATTTCCATTGATTTATTTATTTGATTTATAAGTTTTTTCTGGAGTATATTACTACTTCACAAAAATAAGTCTAGTAATATCTAATTTATAAAGATTAAATTGTGCCCTTCATTATTGACTGTATTCACTAGCAAACAAGAATATCTAGCTACTTATAAATAGTAACATTTACTTTCAGAAGGTATATGTTATGATGTTTAAGCTAGGTAGTTTGGCACTCTCATCAGTACGGGTCAGGTGGTAAAGTAAGAAAGTGGCATGCAACCTAGGGATCTTCTTGTCCAGCTCTCTATCCAGAGGTAACCCCATTTCATTCTTGACAGATATTTGCTTGATCTTCCTGAAATATCCTCAGTGATGGAATTAGCACAATGCCCCAACAAGCTTCTTCAATTTTTATCTCTTCACATTGTCAGAACATACTTCCTAATATCTAAAAAATATTCTTACCTTATCATCATCTTAACATCTTCAATGACTACAGCTTTCATTACCAGAACATCGTGTATCATTTGGAACAGTTTCTATATATTTAGAAGAAGTGGGTACTGCAGGTGGTGGAAGGTGCTGATAAGAGCTATTTTTTATTCCATTCAGGCATTTTATTATTCATGGAGTGTATAATCTTTGTTTCCAAAGTGAAGATGTATATTTTAAATAGCATTAAAAGAAAGTATTTTGAACAAGCAATATGAGAATGAGTTTTCCTAATCCATACAGATTCATTTTCACTGATATGCATGGTAAGTGCACATGACTTTTCAGTAGAACTATGCAGGAAGAGCCACATTGCCTTTTCTGGAGTTGAATTACTTACCATAAATAGCAATTTAGCCTGTTGTCTTCTAAAGAAGAAAATGTGTCTTCTTCACTGTTCTTAATTATTTAAAAATATGCCTTGCTTTTGAAAATGGGCAAGCTTCTTATTTGCCAATCAAATATGTTAGCGAAGTCAGCAATTTGTTCAGCCTTTTTTTTTTTTTAAAGGTTTTGAAAAAATGGTTTTTAGAAAATAAAGACAAGATCTTCAAGACCTGGGTCATCCTAAATGCCAACAGAATGTTCAGGTCTCCCCAGGTAAATTACTTACTTGCATATAGATAGCAGAGTCTGGGGATTTGACCTATTAAGATATTCTACTGATTATATTAATTAAGATATTGTACTGGGATAGAGTAAATTTTCCTCACAGTAGCTAGCATGAGGCTGTGTTTTGGATTTGTATTGAGAAGAATATTAATAACATACTGATGTTTTAGTTGTTGCTAAGTAATGTTTATACTGAGAACATTTTCAAATTCTGACACTGCCTCTGTTTTTCCAGCTTCTTCTCTACAAGAGGCTGCGAGGGGACGCACTCTGGACAGCTGAACGAAACTGACCAAAGGGATATTTAATGCCATCAAACCTCATGGAGTAGGCTGAGGTACTCAATGATTTTTTTGCCTTGGTCTTCACTGGCAAGGGTGCAAGCC
>NW_010264745.1:25664-26562 GCF_000690775.1 Eurypyga helias
CGTGGGTCCTAGAAGAACTGGTGGATGGGGTTGTGAAACTTCTATCCATCATATTTGAAAAGATGTGGCAGTCTGATGATGGAGAAATGGAGAACTCATATTTAAAAAGGGAAAAAAAGAGAACCTGGGACACTACAGGCTGGTCAGTCTCACCTCTGTGCCTGGCAAGACCATGGAGCTTATCCTCCTGGAAATCATGCTAAGGCACATGGAGAATGAGGAGGTGATTGGTGACAGCCAACGTGGCTTTACCAAGGGCAGACTGTGCCTGACCTATATGGTGGCCTTCTGTGATGGGGTCACGACCTTGGTGGGTAGAGGACGGGCAACTGATGTCATCTACCTGGACTTGTGCAAAGCCTTCGACACTGTCCCACATGACATCCTTGTCTCTAAACTGGAGAGACATGGATTTGACAGATGGACCGCTCAATGGATAAAGAACTGGCTGGATGGTCGCACTCAGAGAGTGGTGGTCAATGGCTCAATGTCTGGGTGGAGACAAGTAACGAGCAGCATTCCTCAGGGGTCCATGTTGGGACCGGTATTGTTTAATATCTTCATTAGTGACATGGATGATGGCATTGAGTGCACCCTCAGCAAGTTTGCTGACGACACCAAACTGTGAGGTGGGGTTGACACGCTAGAGGGAAGGGATGCCATCCAGAGGGACCTTGACAGGCTGGAGAGGTGGGCCATTGCCAGACTCATGGAGTTCAACAAGGCCAAGTGCAAGGTCCTGCACCTGGGTTGGGGCAATCCCAAGCACAAGTACAGGCTGGGTGGAGAGTGGATAGAAAGCAGCCCTGAGGAGAAGGACTTGGGGGTGACAGTGGATGAAAAGCTGAACGTGAGCCATCAGTGTGCGCTTGAAGCCCAGAAAATCAATTGTATCCTG